>NC_079491.1:120976151-121154301 GCF_020520425.1 Spinacia oleracea | reverse complement strand
TTAGTTATCTTCGCTTCCTCTTATCAAGTGCTCATCCTACATCTCCAAATGTATGGATGTTCTTGACACTGTTCCAATGATCTTTGATCCAGATCAATAGAGATTGGTATAAACTCGTCACTATCCAATGTTCACGAGTTTTCTTGGCGATCTATATATCACATCATACATGATTGATTGTAATGCAAAAACCATTCGCATTTTAAAATCTATCCAGGTAACTTTTAGCTTTATTCTGTTTCAAGAGATACTGAATCTTTGCTAAATCTTGGCATTGCCATGTGACATAAGGTGAAGGCACCTCTTCAAGGTCCTTCATGCTTAACTCTAGTGATAACAGCCTAGCTTTATACTTAGTTAAAGCATCATAACTTAGACTTGCTCATATGGGTTGAGAGTCTCTTTGAGTCTCTCCATTGTGTTTGATTTAGTAATTACTTTTACAGAATCCAAACAAGGCTTTAGATCCCATCCAATAGATCTTTAACCCAGTATGTTCTAAGTTCGCCATGGTTCTAATATTGACAAATACTTCAAATCTAACCATTTAGAATTTGAATGTCATTTTCAATAGAGAGATTTGTATCTCATATATAGAACCAATAAAATTGACTTAGCTCCCACTAAACTCCTCATCTATAAGATGATCCATATTTTCATAAAGCTATGATTGCTCAATAGCCGTTTAGACAAATATGGTCCAATTCCCACTAGCATGCTTTAATCTACGAATAGATTTCTTAAGCTTGCTCTTTTATCTAGCATCCAAAACTTTTACATTGTGTGATGTACACAATTCCTTTCTACAAGTCCAATTGAGTAAGGTGTTTCGTTTTCCAATTGCCATATTGCCATATGCAATGATTGCTAGATTTATCCAAATAGTTCAAGCATTCCGACTTGGTGAAAAAGATTTCAACATTATCAACGCCGTGAAGTTGTTTACAATCTTTAACCACCATCTAGCTTCTCTTTTGTATGTGTATACAATATCATCTCTGTATGTTTTGAAAACATGTTTGTAACCAATGGGGTAAACCCCTTATGCAAATCAACCAAATCATAGATTTGATTCTCTAAGATGAAGGTGCTTGGATGAAATGGCCTCAAACCATTTTGTATAGCCTCGAACCATACTTATGTTTCTGATGGCCTCAAACCATACTTGGAATTTTAATTCGTCGTAGCTGACTGTAAGTCGTATGTTTTGAAGCACTTTCCAAAGTCTTCATAGTTTCAATCCTCAAGATATCTATGTATCTATCTTGGTTGAATTCTATTCCTTATACGATTTACCTAGGTATTGAACATCAAACATTAGTGCTATAAAGACATTACTCAAGTCCTTTGAGTATTAGGATTCTCTTGAAGCACTTCTAAAGTCTTCATGAAGCTCTTCCAAAGGCTTCTAAGTACGGAGCTTTTCCAAAGACTCCTAGTGTCCTACATTTGTTTGTTTCTTGACTCGAAGTCCATTCGAGGTCATTTTTCTCCACTGCCTTTTTGGAAATATGATGGTTTCCTAAAAGACATTATCTTAAGCAACAACCATATGTTCTCAGATTTGTGGTTGATACGAGTTTAAAAACTCGTTGTATAAACAAGGATAGTTGATTAACAAGCTAGACCTTTAACTCGTGATCGTGAATGAAAGACAAGACCTATTGACTCACAATCAGTTCTTTGAATAGGAAACGCGTCCAAAACAAAGAAAAAGGCTGAATTATAAACTATAATTCGAAATGTAACAAACAAGTGTTTAATCATCAGTTGGTTGTTTATTCCAATCAAGAAGCTGACTATAAATAGCCAAAAACCAACAGCTACAAGAGCTTTAATGGCTTATTAAGAGCCATTTAAGAGCCTTTAAAACTGGCAGTTACAAGCTCTAAAGCCTCCTAATTCAGTCACTAAATTGGAGGTTACAAAGGCTTAAAACTCTCCTTACAAACAGCAATAATCAAAGCTAAGTAATGACTGAATTTAAATTGGGGATTTGAACAAATATCCCTTTATTAAACCGACTTTAACCAAAGCAATAAAAATAATAAGTGCGTACAATCTGTTTAAACAAGCGGACCAATGTGATTAAACGGACCAGTTGATTATCGTACCACCTTGATAATAAGGACCATATAACGAGCTCACTCAATCCAAGTCACCATGCACACAAAATGAGCCATTGAACCCAAATCAGTTTGGTTCCAATTGCTAGCATAAGACTATCACTTTCATCCATAACCGTATCATCCCCTCCCCCTTTAAAGGAATTGACCTCAATTCAGCAAGGCCATCATCATCAAGATAAGGTGAAAGATCACCTACATTGAAGTAGCATGGACACCATAGTCTCCCGGAAGCTCAATCTTGTAAGCATTATCATTCACACGTGCAACCACCTTGTAAGGACCTTCAGCCCTAGGCATAAGCTTGTTCTTGCGTTTGCTTGGAAAACGCTCTTTCCTTAAATGAACCCAAACCAAATCACCTTCTTCAAACAACCTCGGTTTGCGATTCTTATTTGATTTCTGTTCATAAGAGGCATTAATAGCTTCAATTCGCTCACGAACTTGTTGGTGCAGTTTCATCATAGACTTTAACTTAGCATCGGCATCCTTGTGAACCAACTCATCTTTTGGTAATGGAATTAAATCCAAGGGCAAGTATGGATTAATCCCATATACTACCTCAAATGGAGAATGACCAGTAGCATAAGTAGGAGAGCGATTATAAGCAAATTCAGCGTGAGCAAGCTTGACATCCAATCCTTTTGCGTTTTACTTACCAACCCTCTCAATAGCGTTCCCAAGGTTCGATTTGTCACCTCTGTTTGCCCATCAGTTTGAGGGTGATGTGAAGTGCTAAACAACAACTTGGTTCCCACCTTTCTCCACAATGTATTCCAAAAGTAACTCAAGAACTTGGAATCTCGGTCAGAAACAATTGTCTTAGGAATTCCATGCAAACGAACAATCTCCTTATAATACAAATCAGCCACATTACAAGCATCATCCGTTTTGTGTCAAGCAACGAAGTGAGCCATTTTGAAAATCTATCCACCACGACCATAATAGCATCCTTACCTCTTTGAGTACGAGGCAAAGCCACTATAAAATCCATGGATACATCTTCCCAAGGGAGAACTGGAACCGGAAAAGGTGAGTATAAACGGGTTTGAAAGAACTCTTGGACATATGACAAGTCACACATTTATTCACAATGTTCGTTACATCACCTAACATTTTAGGCCAAAAGAAATGTTCTCTCAAGATTTCCAAGGTCTTGGCTATGCCAAAGTGACCAGCCAATCCTCCACCAAGAGCCTCACGCACTAGTAACTCACGAATTGAATGCTTAGGAATACAAAGGCGATTACCTTTGAAAAGAAACCATCTTGCAACATGTACTCCCCATAAGCACCAACTGCACATTTCTCGAATGCAACTCCAAAATCACCATCATCATGATAATAATCTTTTAAGGTCTCAAACCCCAACAAACGAACATCAAGTGTAGCAAGCAAAGTGTACCTTCGTGATAAGCATCAGCCACCACATTGCTTTTACCATCTTTGTATTTCGAAGAAAAATGAAAGGATTGCAAGAACTCAACCCATTTAGCATGCCTTGGCTCAATTTTGTTGCCCATTAATATACTTCAAAGATTCATGATCAAAATGCAAAACAAAGTGGCTAGAACGCAAATAATGACTCCAATGATCCAAAGCTCTAACAATGGGATAGAACTCTTTATCATAAGTGCAATAATTCAAACGAGCACCCCCTAACTTTTCCTAAAAATAAGCTATGGGACGCTTACCTTGGATCAAAACAGCACCAATCCCCACTCCACTAGCATCACACTCGACCTCAAAAGGTTGAGAGAAATCTGGCAGCGCCAAAATAGGAGCAGCACACAAACGCTCTTTAATCACATCAAACGCCTTTGAGCGTCCTCTCCCCATACAAAAGCACCTTTCTTCAAGCAACTAGTGATAGGACTAGTAATAGTACTGAAATCACGAATGAAACGTCTATAAAATGAAGCAAGACCATGAATGAACGCACCTCACTTATAGCTTTAGGATTAGCCACGATTTGATAGCCTCGATCTGGACTGATCCACGGACACTCCATCTTTCGAAACCACATAGCCCAAGAATACAACATTGTCAACAAGGAATGAACACTTCTCTAGCTTCCCATGAGTCTTTGAGCTCTAAGTGTTTCAAAACATCCGTCAAATGAATCAGATGCTCCTCTTCGTTCCTACTATACACCAAGATGTCATCAAGATATACCACAACGAATCTGCCAAAAATGATTTAAGCACTTCGTTCATTAGCCTCATAAACGTACTAGGAGCATTAGTGAGACCAAATGGCATGACGGTCCACTCATACAAACCATGTTTTGTCTTGAAAGCCGTTTTCCCACTCATCTCCTTCACGCATCCGAATCTGATGATAACCACTTCGCAAATCAATTTTTGAGAACAACTTCGAACCATGGAGCTCATCTAACATATCATCAAGTCTCGGAATTGGAAAACGATACTTGATGGTAATGTTATTCAAGCCCTACTATCAACACACATTCGCCATGTTCCATCTTTCTTAGGCACAAGCAACACCGGAGCAGCACATGGACTCAAGCTTTCTCTAACATAGCCTCGACTCACAAGTTCATCAATTTGCTTTGTAATTCCTTTGTTTCCTCCGGATTGCAACGATAGGCAGCCTTATTAGGCAAAGAAGTTCTGGAATAAGATCAATTTGATGTTCAATACTACGAACAGGGGGCAAACCTGGTGGTAATTCATCCGGAAATACATCCTTGAAACTCAAACAGCAATTCGGCAATGGGACTGCCTTCTTTCCAATTTTGGCCTTCAATTGGACTCTCCTTAGCCACGAGAAAATACACCAACTCTCCATGATCAAGAGCTTGCTCAATTTCTCGTTCACTAGCCAACATGGTGAGATTCGACCTTTTCTTTTGTTTCACACTCATGGATCGAACCGCTTGAGATGACGTAGGCTTTAGCACAATTTTCTTGCCTTTGTCTCTCAATTCATACTCATTGCTTCTCCCTTATGAATCACGTCCCTATCAAACTGCCAAGGACGACCCAACAAAATATGACAAGCATCCATAGGAATAACATCACAAAGAACTTCATCCACATACGAACCCATAGTCAAACCAACCCTTACTTGCTTCGACACTTTTACCCTATTACCATCATCAAGCCAATGGAGTGCGTATGGCCTAGGATGGGCAAGTAGTGATTAAGGCCTAATTTTGACACCATTTCACTAGAAGCAGCATGGGTACACTCCCCCCATCAACAATTACACTACACCACTTATCTTTCACTAGACATTTAGTATGAAACAACTGATCTCGTTGGTCTAGATCAGTAGGTGAAATTTGAGTTTGTAGCGCTCTAAGAACCAGAGTTGTGTCATAAATTGGAGCCTCATACCCTTCCTCTTCCTCCTCATCACCACTCTCATCAAACACAAATACGTCCCCCAACCTCTTTTCCTCTTCAAACAACTCCTCACGACATTCAACAGCTTCTCTCAAGGTCACTACTCGTTTATTTGGACACGCATTTTGATAATGCCCAAACCCTTGACACTTAAAACAACGCACCTTGGACAGACTTGTTTCTTTGGTTGGGTTAGATAGTTTAGGGGCAGCCGTAGAATTACTTGAACCTACGGTACTAGGTGATGTGTTTGGTTTCAAGCTAGGTTCGGATTTAGCCCAAGACTTGGCTTTACCATCCATACTAGACCCTCCCCCATATTTTGCCTTCCCTTGATTTTCCAATTTTAAACAAAGTCCACAAAGAGTGTCAAAATCAGAATATGGATAAAGGTCTACGGTATTGGCAATATTATAATTTAGACCCCTTAAAAATCTGGACAGTTTTTGTTCCTCAATTTCCTCAATTTCTCCCATTAAGGAAACTTTTCAAACTCATCAATATATTCAGCCACACTCATTTTCCTTGCCTCAACTCGGAATTTCACGATAAGTTGTTATTCTATGAGTTGTTGGCACATACCTTTTACGTAGCTTACGTTTCAAAGACTCCCAAGAGGTAATTTTCTCCTTCCCTTCACGTATTCTCTTGGATTTCAGTCCCTCGAACCACAATGAAGCCCCTCGTCCTAGCTTCAATATGGCATATTTGCAACGCTTCTCATCATCAATGTCCTTGAAATAGAACATTCTCTCTATTTTGCGCTCCCACTCCAAATAGGCTTCCGGATCTGTTCCACCAACAAATTCAGGAAGTTCGGTGACTTTGAATTCATCCATAGCCCGTAGATCACGCCTAGGAGGCCTACGATACCCCCCATCTCTAACGTTCTTCGAGGCTTCTTGAAGAGGTTGTAGAAAGTCAGGATCATCAAAATCCATATTTCAGTTTGTAAGAATTACGAACAGCAGCTCTTTTTTTTTCTTTTTTTTTTTTTGGGCGGATCACACGAACAGCAGCTCTGATACCACTAATGATACGAGTTTAAAAACTCGTTGTATAAACAAAGATAGTTGATTAACAAGCTAGACCTTTAACTCGTTGATCGTGAATGCAAGACAATACCTATTGCCTCACAATCAGTTCTTTGAATAGGAAACGCGTCCAAAACAAAGAAAAAGGCTGAATTATAAACTATAATTCGAATGTAACAAACAAGTGTTTTAATCATTCAGTTGTTGTTTATTCCAATCAAGAAGCTGACTATAAATAGCCAAAACCAACAGCTACAAGAGCTTTAAACGGCTTATTAAGAGCCATTTAAGAGCCTTTAAAACTGGCAGTTACAAGCTCTAAAGCCTCCTAATTCAGTCACTAAATTGGAGGTTACAAAGGCTTAAAACTCTCCTTACAAACAGCAATAATCAAAGCTAAGTAATGACTGAATTTAAATTGGGGATTTAAACAAATATCCCTTTATTAAACCGACTTTAACCAAAGCAATTAAAAATAATAAGTGCGTACAATCTGTTTAAACAAGCGGACCAATGTGATTAAACGGACCAGTTTGATTATCGTACCACCTTGATAATAAGGACCATATAACGATCTCACTCAATCCAAGTCACCATGCACACAAAATGAGCCATTGAACCCAAATCAGTTTTGGTTCCAATTGCTAGCATAAGACTATCACTTTCATCCATAACCGTATCAGTGGTAGAATCAATACCTTTTGTTTCTATGAGTTGCTCATAAAGAAACATATATCTATCCTTGAGTTTGTTTGATGTAAACACTAACTCCCACTGGGTTCGACAACCCTAGATATATATGTACTGAAAAGATGTACTGAACCGAAGTTTAATCCTTATGACATCTTATCCTTAGCTTTGACAACTTTGTTTAGTGTGAAAGTCATTTGAGAGTATCATTTAGAAACTATATAGGAAAATAGTCGTGATTATCGTTAATCGAAATAGATTCTGATTTCTCCATTTGGACATACCATATTCTTATGGAGCTTCAATTGTCATATTGCCATATAAACAATCTAGATAATCTTTCTTGGCTTAAGAAAACATCACCTTGACACAGCCTAGATGTTCCAAATTCTCGCCAAGTTGATTTTATACCCTTTGTGAATTACATTGAAGTATTTCACATATTTCACTTTGAGTAAATATAGCCATATTTTCTCAAATTCTAGTGAAATAGGTAGGTCATAAAATCCATCTTTGGCCCATGAACTTCATTGTCTAGAAACTTCTAACAATAGTCCATTTCTATGTCATGTTCAACAAGCAAGACCCACGTGTCTTAAATTAACCAACTTTCAGAAATCCATGCCATGGAATCTTAGAATGTTGTCTTGTTGATATGGTCGTATGACATTGCCAAAGATATGTGGAACACGAATCAAAATGCTTGATTTGAACCTTCTGAAGTTTGAGTGTGAACAGATTCGTTTGTTTATTAATCAATCATATGACTCAACCCTTAAGTGACCATTTTATTCAAATAAACACTCAACGAATGTTTTTGTTTACTTTGAATGTGAGTCTTTCCGTTGTCCAAACAGAAATTGATTATGATGATTAATGGAACATAATACCATTAAGTTCCAGCCTTTAGAAGGACTTTAAAACAAACATGATGACCCTACAATTAATGTAGCAAAACTTTGCTTCATTTCCCACTTGTAGGTCAAGTAACCAGACTTAGCTCCCGGAATTTGAGTTCTTAACAAGAGTTAGAACCTCAAGCTGTAATCTAATACCATAGGAGTTTATTTGCTAAGTCATTTCTCTTTAACACAAACTTTTAGGTAAAAATTGAATATTGAATTTATTTCTTTTGTTCCCCTTTCCTATCCTTTCCAGCACGTTTCTTATAGTCCTAAAGATTTTACTCTTTGCTTGATCTTCTTACTTTGTTATTCGTACAAAGTCCCTTTCTTTTATTCACTTTGAATGACCTCATCCAATGAGTCTAGTTCATTATCGAATCAAAAGAAAATTGGTTGTTAACCATTGGTTATACATGAGTCTTTAACTCAATACTTCATTATTTCAAACTACCCAGTATTCTGAATATATGAGGTCCAATTGGTCTACCATTCAAATTTTTAGTTTGAAAACAACCATGAAGATCATTATAAGAAAATAGCATTCAAGATACGCTCTCACTCTCATTTTCTTTGAGAATTGCTCTCAAAAATAGTTACCAATCGATCGAGGAAATATCGCAGTTCTATTGTCCGAACGCAATAAAGTTGAAGATTTACGATTCTACAAAATGAACTAGCAAAGAAAAACATTTATCATACTTTAATAACTTGAAATAAAAGCATTCACGCAATCATCAAAGCTATTAAACATTTCATTCATGCAAAAAGCAAAAAGCAAAAACATGGTCCAAAATGAATGAAACGATTCCAAGACCCCAAAAGTCCTAAATCCTTAAGCAGCTTTAGCATGTCTTAAGTAGTTTAAGATTTTATGTAAGCAAAACCTATTGCTAGTAATCTCCAAATTACACTTGGTTAATAAATTAATGCCATAATTTATCCCATTGCCACAACATAATGCCATTGTTGTTTGAGTTGAAACCACAATCACGTGCTCCTTTAGGATGCCTTACCACCTAAGTCAACTAAAATAGCACCTCGCTTTAGCGTAAACCTACTATCTTAGATCCTTAGATTTTTGTAAGTGCTTGATTTGGAAGGCAATTTTTAAACTCAATATTACTTTGGACCTAGTTGTTTCTATGTTGGTTCGATTATTTAGTGAACTTAAAACTAATCGATTCATAGGAAACAACCTGTTCATGCAAAGCATACATACATTCATACATTCACGCATAATATATATAGAAGTGCATAAATAAATGGTGATCTAGTATGGCCCAAAACATCTTGTCTTGAAGCATCCAATCTTCATCACCTCCTTGTTAGCTTGGCATCGTCTTGAATCTTCCTTCAAATGCTAACTTAAAGTTCTAAACTTGGAAATACTTGAAAATAATAAATTACATCAAAATTTCCATGGTACGCAGACCATATTTAAACCTTACATTCAAAGATAGAACGGTACGCAGATCGTATTTAACTATCCTAAATTGGCCATACTAGTCACTTGGAGTACCTGCATTACATAAATATATATTCTATGCATTCACCCATTCGTGTGCTAAAACGAATGGCCCATATTAATATGCAAGTATTTACGTGAATTAATTAAAATTCACGTTCACATAAACGCGTCCTAAAAGATTAATCAATTTCCAAGTTATTAATCCTTAGAGTTTATTCTAATTAAAATTGAATTTAATTAAAATAATGCGACCTACGAAAATAATTAAAAATAATTATTTCATTTTAATTTCATTTAGTGGCTCCCACTCAAACCAATAATTATTCCGGATAATTAATTATGAAATATTAAATTAAAACTCGCGGCCCGGCCCAAGTAAATAAAATATAAAATTAAATATCCCGTTAGCCCAAATTAATGCAAATATACGAATTGAAGCCCAACAAAATAAACAATTTTCAAAGAAAAAAGTCCGATTACGTAGTCGGGCTAGGCTTGCGCCCAGCCCCATGCCTTGCGTGAGGCCCAAGAGCGCACGAGCAAGGCTCGCCCACCCCCAGCCCGCGCGCGCATCGCGTCCCCGCAGCTATGCTGCCCCTGCGTGCGTGTTGTGCGTCGTGTGTGTGCTGGACGTCGCATGGCTCGCGCCTTGCTTCGTCGCAGCCCCGCAAGCAATGCCGCCTGCCCCTTCCCTCGCCCAGTGCGCACGAGGCACGCAGTGTACCTGCTGCTGCCCGTGTCGCATGCGGCTCGGTCAAGCACAATGGCCCCGCATGGCTCGACGAGCCATACGTCCACCATGCTCATGTTCGTGCCTTTGGTTCGTGATACGGACCAACTTAATTAAAATTTAATTTAATTTCACAAACTTGCATTAATTTTATTTTTCAAAAAGTTACGATTTTTATTTTCGAAAAACAACGATTTTAACGATTTAATAAACTTTAACGACAATCCAATTTCGTAAAATTATTAAATCAAGGGCTAACAATATTCAAACTTTTATGAACGAACGAATCAACATTAAAGTTTGAACTTTTAATTAATAAAATCCGAAGCTTTAAATCGTTCTTTAACAATTAAATTTCAGATTTTTTATAATTTGGTTTAAGTGCGATTAAAATTAACGAAACCATTCAAAATTTTAATCCAATGATTTTTAAAATTAGCCACTGAACCATGAAATCATACCCCCTTTCCCAATTAACCGAATTATTAAACCAAAATTAATTAAAATTCAATTAGGGTTTCAAATTTTACGAATTGGGGAAAGGTCAAATTAGGGTTTATACTTATCGGAAAAATCTGAAATTTTTACCATAGATCAAGCATAAACCCATAAACATTGTGTCAAAATTTCAAGCAATTCCAAGTAGTGTAGGTCGACCTTTTAATTGAATTACTGTTCGACACTTTTAATTTTTAATGAAAATTAACACAAACGCCCAAAAAACGACACTTTGAGGCCTGTTTTTGCAATTCCGTTCACATCAATTTATCTTAGAAAATCATTTTCAACCAAATTAGGGTTTTAAAACTCGGAAAAAACGAACATTTTTGATTTCGGACCTGATTATTACGCAATTCATCCAATAATTCGTAACAATTCCGAAAAATCAACAAAAATCCCAAATTTTCGACAGATGCAAAAACAATAATAATCATGCTAATTCATGCTTTGAATACATAAGGCTCATGATACCACTGTAGGGGAATACAGTTAAACATAATAACATGTGCGGAACAATCCCCAAAGCCAGGAAACATGTATAAAGCACAGATTAAGCAAACTTACATTCGAAGCGTGTTTTCCACAATAATCTGTCAACGAACACGAACAAAGAACTCCACTTGTCGTTCCTCTACTTGGTTCACCGACACGATCAGATCCGTCTTGATTATCGTAGCTTAGACAATTGATCAAGATACTTTGCCTTTTGGGATGAACACACTATGGAGGCACAGAGAGAATTAGGGTTCTCTGTTTTCTCCTAGGGTTGTGTGTATTGTGTTATGATTGTACTAAGTTGGAAAATAGGTTGTAAGGTTATTTACATAACCTTACTAACCGACCAAGCCAAGAGGCAGGGCCGGCTAGCAAGCCCGCAAGCCAAAACACACGGACACGCATAGCCAGTGGGCCGTGGGCCGCGCTGCTGCTGTGTCGTGGTCTCGGCCCGCATGCACGCGCACAGCTCCGCTCCACAAGGGCCTCGCTGCTGCTGCGTTGCTTTGCTTGCTAGCCTAGTCGTATGCGCGCCCATGGGCCTTGAGTGCTTCGTGCACTCGGCTCATGGGCCGCTCCTCGTATTCGCGATTAAATATATTCCCGATATATTATTTATCGTTTCGTATACGACGAATCACCGTCGTACGATACGATTTATTCGTCTCGCCTAGCTTACGAATATTCGCGATACGATATACGATTCTGATGCAAGGTCGTATCGTATAATACGTTTCCAACTTAAATCCCGAAAGGCTATTAAATGGATTTCCGATTCATTTAATCCGGTGATCTGTTACGTGTCATTGGTGTGACCTTGTAGGTTTAGTCAAGAGTAAGTTGTGAGTTCAATATCCATTAGAACTCACTGATCGGAAGCATTGCTCCAGCTAGCTGTTCCGATCACTTGATTTCACTGAATTAATTGTTCGGAATTAATCTGAACCTTGGTATTAGACTTAATGCACCTTGGGTGAAGGAAATATTTCCTTCACATGAGACATGGGTAGGTAGCCTCGCTTGGAGTCTGCCATCTTGAACCTTTCAAGCACCTTATTGATATAAGTGCTTTGACTAAGTCGAATCATCTTTTAGATCTATCTATGTAAATCTTGATGCCCAGTATGTACTGCGCTTCTCCTAGATCCTTCATCAAAAAACATTTCCCAAGCCAAATCTTGACAGAGTTCAACATAGGAATATCATTTCCGATAAGTAATATGTCGTCGACATATAATACTAGAAAAGAAATTTTGCTCCCACTGACCTTCTTGTATACACAAGATTCATCTGCGTTCTTGATGAAACCAAAGTCACTGACTGCTTCATCAAAACGTATATTCCAGCTCCTTGATGCCTGCTTCAATTCGTAGATTGATTTCTTTAGCTTGCATACCTTTTTAGCATTCTTTGGATCCTCAAAACCCTCAGGTTGTGTCATAAACACAGTTTCTGTTAAAACGCCGTTTAAGAAAGCGGTTTTGACATCCATCTGCTATATTCAATAATCGTAATATGCAGCGATTGCTAACATTATCCGAATAGACTTTAGCATTGCAACTGGTGAAAAGGTTTCATCGTAATCCACACCGTAGACTTGCCTGTAACCTTTTGTAACCAATCTAGCTTTGAAAATTTCAAGTTTTCCATCCTTGTCCTTTTCAGTTTAAAAACCCATTTGCTTCCTATGGCTTGGTAGCCATCTGGCAAATTGACCAATCCCATACTTGGTTTTCAGACATGGAGTCTAATTCAGATTGCATGGCTTCATGCCATTGCTTGGAGCTAGGGCTCGTCATAGCTTGTTTGTAAGTCGCAGGTTCATCACTTTCAAGTAATAGAACGTCATAGCTCTCGTTCGTCAAAATACCTAAGTACCTTTCCGGTTGAGATCTATATCTTTGCGATCTACGCGGGGTTACATCTCTAGATTGTCCATGATTCTCACCAGATACTTCTAAAGATATCTGAGTTTCATCCTGAATGTCATCTTGAGCATTCTCTAGAGTTTGTTGTTCGACTCGAATTTCTTCGAGGTCTACTTTCCTCCCACTTGTCATTTTGGAAATGTGATTCTTTTCCAAAAAGATACCATCTCGAGCAACAAACACCTTGTTCTCAGATGTATTGTAGAAGTAATACCCCTTTGTTTCCTTTGGGTAGCCCACAATGATACATTTGTCAGATTTTGGATGAAGTTTGTCTGAAATTAATCGTTTAACGTATACTTCACATCCCCAAATCTTAAGAAGAGACACATTTGGAGGCTTTCCAAACCATAACTCATATGGAGTATTTTCAACATCTTTAGACGGAGCTCTATTTATAGTGAGTGCAGCTGTATTTAGTGCATATCCCCAAAATTCTATTGGAAGTTCGGCCTGACCCATCATTGATCTAACCATGTCTAGCAAGGTTTTGTTCCTCCGTTCCGACACACCGTTCCATTGTGGTGTTCCAGGATGAGTAAATTCTGATAGAATTCCACATTCTTTCAGATGGTCATCAAATTTATAGCTCAGATATTCACCGCCTCTATCAGACCGCAGTGCCTTAATCTTCTTGCCTAATTGATTCTCTACTTCACTCTGAAATTCCTTGAATTTGTCAAAGGATTC
Organism: Spinacia oleracea; assembly: GCF_020520425.1. NCBI lineage: Eukaryota > Viridiplantae > Streptophyta > Magnoliopsida > Caryophyllales > Amaranthaceae > Spinacia > Spinacia oleracea. The sequence continues at coordinate 121,140,364 of NC_079491.1, read as the reverse complement.
AGACTTATGCTTCATTAGGTAGACATAACCATATCTACTGAAGTCATCAGTGAAAGTGATAAAGTAGCTGAAACCACCTCTAGCATTTGTACTCATTGGTCCACATACATCTGTATGGATTAAACCCAATAGTTCAGTTGCTCTTTCTCCAAGTTTAGAGAAAGGTTGGTTTGTCATTTTGCCAAGTAAACATGATTCGCACTTACCATAATCCTCAAAGTCAAATGGTTCTAGAATTCCTTCCTTTTGAAGTCTTTCTATGCGTTTCAAGTTAATATGGCCCAATCGACAATGCCACGGATAGGTGAGATCTGAATCATCCTTTTTGGCCTTTTGGTATTAATGTTATAAACTTGTTTGTCGTGATCTAGTAAATAAAGTCCATTGGCTAATCTAGAAGATCTATAAAACATCTCTTTAAAATAAAACGAACAACTATTGTCTTTTATTAAAAAGGAAAATCCCTTAGCATCTAAGCAAGAAACATAAATGATGTTTTTAGTAAGACTTGGAACATGGAAACACTCTTCCAGTTCCAAAACTAGCCCAGAGGGCAACGACAAATAATAAGTTCCTACAGCTAATGCAGCAATCCGTGCTCTATTTCCCACTCGTAGGTCGACTTCACCCTTGCTTAACCTTCTACTTCTTCTTAGTCCCTGTGGATTGGAACATAAGTGTGAGCCACAACCTGTATCTAATACCCAAGAAGTTGAATTAGCAAGTATACAGTCTATAACGAAAATACGTGAAGATGGAACGATTGTTCCGTTCTTCTGATCTTCCTTTAGCTTCAAGCAATCTCTCTTCCAATGCCCCTTCTTCTTGCAATAGAAGCATTCGGATTCAGAAGTGGGTTGACTGACTTTCCTCTTTTCAGACTTGGCGCCAGTTTGCTTAGTTGGGCTGGCCTTGTTGCCACCTTTCTTAGCATTCCTCTTCTTCCAGATTTCTTGAACTTGCCCCCACGCACCATAAGCACATCTTGCTTATCACTTTTGAGCGTCTTTTCAGCGGTCTTCAGCATACCGTGAAGCTCAGTGAGCGTTTTGTCCAGACTATTCATACTCTAGTTCAGCTTGAACTGATCATACCCGCTATGAAGAGAATGGAGGATGGTGTCTACAGCCATTTCCTAAGAGAATTGCTGATCCAGCCGACTCATATTCTCAATGAGTCCAATCATTTTGAGAACATGTGGACTTACGGGCTCGCCTTTCTTAAGTTTGGTCTCAAGAATTCGCCTATGGGTCTCGAACCTTTCGACTCGAGCCAGATCTTGGAACATGTTCTTTAACTCACTGATGATCGTGAAAGCATCTGAGTTGATGAACGTTTTCTGCAGATCTGCACCCATGGTTGCAAGCATTAGACATTTCACATCCTTGTTGGCATCAATCCAACGATTGAGGGCTGCCTGAGTGACCCCCTTCGCCTGCGGCTTCGGGCATCGCCTCTTCCAGGACATACTCCTTTTCTTCCTACATAAGAACTATTTGCAAGTTCCTTTGCCATTCAAGGAAGTTTTTCCCGCTCAACTTCTCCTTTTCGAGAATTGATCGAATGTTGAATGAATTGTTGTTTGCCATAATTAAAACTACAATTGAAAAAGAATAAACAAATAAATAATCATTCACAGTTTCTCTTAATAAACTTAAATTCTAGCATTCATGCATAATTTAATGTTCATTAAGCATTTTATTCAAGTTATGTGTTCCGGCAGGTGTGAATAAAATGATTCCAAGACCCTAAAACCCATTGAAGAATTAAGCACATACATATTTAGACTCAATTCTAAAATTTTTAGGTAAGCAAAAGCCTTTTGCTAATAGTCCAGAAACTCCTCTTGGTTAATAGGACGTCTAAGAGCTTATTAGGTAAACCTATCAATTTTGCCACGACATAAAAGGACTCCTTACTTATATCGTTGAGTTTCACCAAAACTAACATGTACTCACAATTATTTGTGTACCTTACCCCTTTAGGATCAATAAGTAACACCTCGCTGAGCGTAATCTATTACTAGATTGATGTAAAGGTTATCCAAGTAAGTGTTATTTTGGCATGGCACCTTTTAACTCAATTTTTTAAAGTTTGGAACTTAAGGCTCTTACTATGTTGGTTAGATTTTAAGTGAACTAAAATCCTTAATCATGCAACATAATCAAGCTTCAATCTCATGCATATTTAAGACATATTTAAAAGCAATAAATAACTTAAAGCATGCATAAGATAAATGTGATCTAGTATGGCCCGACTTCATCTTGAAGCTTCAACTTCGTCTTGAAAATGGATTGGAAACTTCGTCTTGAATTTCACCGTGGGAGGCTCCATTTTCTTCAAACAAGATCAGCTATAATTACACTAATTACAACTATTTGATGGTACGCAGACCATATTTGAATTGAAAAACAAATTTGGTGCATTAGACCAATTACATTCAAATTAATGGTACGTAGACCATATTTTCTATCCTATTTGGGCCATACTAGTCACTTCATAACCTGCAAAACAGTACATATACAATATATACCATTCACCCATTCATTATCATGAATGGCCCACATAGTTGGTTAGAAAAAATCCATTGTATGCATCACATAAATATTTGCAGCAATTAATCAAGGGCACCAATAATCTGCCAATTATTCAGTCCTTATTAATTCTAATCAAGTTGTTTAACCTTAAAGGATTTGTAGACCTAATCAAGAGTTTATGACTAAAATTGCTCCCACTTAAACCAATAACTTTATATGCTTTACTAATTTTAAACATAAAAATGTATTTCTAGTCTAACCGGAAACATACAAGTTTAATTAAAATTTAAAGCTCATATAAAATTATAATTGAATCCATTTATTTAATTTCTTTTTCAGTTGAATTAAATGAATTTAAATTAATTCAAGGTTTATTTCTAGTAAAATAATTAGTATAAATAAAAATTTATAATAATTATAATATTCAAAATTAAAATCCAAGAAAACAATTTAAATTATTAATTTTAAAATTAATTAAAATTATTTCCGAACTGAAAATCTCAAATTAAATTCAAAACGCGTCAATCGTAACACGACGAGGCACTTGGGCTTGCGCCCAAGCCCCATCGAGTCATGAGGCAGCTGCGCCCCATCGACTGATCGCTAGGCGCGCATGAGCAGGCCACACGCATCGCAGCCATGCCAGGCCACGCTGCACGCAGCCTGCATAGCACAACGCTACTGCTTTGCTCGCTGGGCGAGGCAGCGCGCGCTGTGGCGCAGCTCGCTTGATGCCCACACGCGACTACTCGCCTGGCACACGCCACGCCATCGCCCATCGCCCATTGCCCATTGAGTCACACACGCCCAGCTCCCATGCTTCGCGCGCGCGCCTCGTGCTTGTTGCTCGTTGCATTCGTACCGCATGGGCGACATGTTAGGTTATGATACATATGACATTACATAGATCATGCGGAAACAACCATTAACCCAGGACAACATATTATTTACACATAATCATATAGCATAATTTAGATGCATACTCTTTGTTGCGTGCCCTCCCTAGCTGCGCCCGAACCGAACAAGAACAAGTCTTTAGGACTCCAAGTGTCGTCCCTCCGTAGATAGTCCACAGCACGTCCGGATCCGCCTTAAGATTGACCAACTAGAATCGCCCTTAAGGTACTAGAAAATTTCGGCACTTTTATGGGCAAGATGTGTGTTTTAGTTTTCTCTCAAAAAACTCACTTTTGAATACTTTGAAACTCGTTATAAATTGTGAGCCCTAGCCTCATATTTATAGGGGTATGGAAAGGGAATCGAAATCCTATTCAGATACAAATTAATTAAACCTAGAATCCTACAAGAACTCTAATTTAATTAATTTATCAAATAGAATTAGGAATTTAATCATTAACCGAACTCTGCATGTTTTAGGAAACGTGCACGAACACAAACACTTGCACACACACACGCACTGCTGCCACGATGGGCCCCATGCGTGCGCGCGAGCAGCAGCCCACGCAGCGCCCGCGCGCGCTGCGCGCTGCGCGTGCTGTGCGCGTTGTGCGCGCTGCGCAGCCTGCTGGGCCTGGCCTTGCGCTGGGCCTGGCGTGGCTGTTTGTGCGGCGCGCTTGGCTTGCTGGGCGATGGCCTGGCTTCGTGCTGGGCCTCGTCCGGCAGGCCTCGTCCGATGCTTATTCGTACGATGCGCTTCCGATTAAATTTTCCGATTCCGGAATTCATTTCCGATACGAACAATATTTAATATTTCCGATTCCGGAATTAATTTCCGTTTCGAACAAATATTTAATATTTCCGTTTCCGGAATTATTTTCCGATTCCGGTAATATTTCCGATTCTGACAATATTTCCGATTCTGGCAATATTTCCATTTCCGATAATATTTTCCGATACGTACCATGTTTCCGTTTCCGGCAACATCTACGACTTGGATAATATTTATATTTCCGATACGATCCATATTTCCGTTTCCGGCAATATCATCGTTTCCGGAGTATTCATTTCTTGCCTGTGACGATCTTAGCTCCCACTGAAACCAAGATCCGTCGGTTCCGAATATTCATAGATGGAGTATTTAATGCCATTAAATACTTGATCCGTTTACGTACTATTTGTGTGACCCTACGGGTTCAGTCAAGAGTAAGCTGTGGATTAATATCATTAATTCCACTTGAACTGAAGCGGCCTCTAGCTAGGCATTCAGCTCACTTGATCTCACTGAATTATTAACTTGTTAATTAATACTGAACCGCATTTATTAGACTTAACATAGAATGCATACTTGGACCAAGGGAATTATTTCCTTCAGTCTCCCACTTGTCCTTAGGGACAAGTGTGCATTTCCTAATTCCTTTGTCGCTCGATGCTTGCTCTTGAACATAAGGTAAGAGTTGTCATCCTTATTACGCCCAGAGGTGTTCCTCGGTTTCAGAGTTCAACTGATCAAATAAACAGATAATCATAGCCTATGATTCATCCGAGCACGGCCATGCATTTCACAGTTTCTAGCTCTCCGAGTGGCCTTGTACAACTTTTAAGCATCTCATCCCGATTTATGGGAGGACAATCCCAATCTTGCGATCTTGAGATTAGACTTCGTTTGATAGGTGATTACCTGAGCGTTGCCTTTATAGCCTCCTTTTACGGTGCGACGGTTGGTCAACGTCAAAGCAACCAGTTCTCAAACAAGTAATCTCAAATCACTCAGGTATTGAGGATTTAGTGTCTAATAATTTAATGAAATTTACTTATGACAGATTTTCATCTCTTACAGTAAAGTTTCATAGGTCTTGTCCGATACTAGTCTTCCCAAAGTAAGTATCTATGCAAATGATTATGACATTGCCATGTCCACATAGTTCAAGAAACAGAACTACTAGTCATCTTGCATTCTAATCGTCTAACGTTTTCTATGCGTCCAATTTTATAGAAAACTCCGATTAGGGACCATTTTCAACCTTTGACATTCAAGTTCACTTGATAGACATTTCTTAGTCACAGGACTGGTCCTGACAGTCTATCTTGAATATATCGTCAAATTGAAGGGACTCATCATTTAATAAACCACAAATTAAATGGAAAAATGAATTCATTTCATTTATTCTGAATGATTAACCAATAATTTTTTACAAAGATTTAAACTCTAAAACTTTAAAACATTAAACAGAGACATCAAAGCCATTCTCCAATATGCTTGATTCCCATAGCTGCAGTGTGCGAGTTGTGCTTCGCCTGCGGCAGAGGTTTAGTTAATGGATCTGATATGTTGTCATCAGTTCCAATTTTGCTTATCTCGACTTCTTTTCTTTCAACGAACTCTCGTAGAAGGTGAAATCTACGAAGTACATGCTTGACTCTCTGGTGGTGTCTAGGATCCTTTGCCTGTGCAATAGCTCCGTTATTGTCACAATACAGGGCTATTGGTCCTTTAATGGAGGGGACTACACCAAGTTCACCTATGAAATTCCTTAGCCATATAGCTTCCTTTGCTGCTTCATGTGCAGCAATGTACTCCGCTTCATTTGTAGAATCCGCAATGGTGCTTTGCTTAGCACTTTTCCAGCTTACTGCTCCTCCGTTGAGGCAGAAGACAAACCCAGACTGTGATCTGAAATCATCTTTGTCGGTTTGGAAACTTGCGTCCGTATAGCCTTTAACAATTAATTCATCATCTCCACCATAGACCAGGAAGTCATCTTTGTGCCTTTTCAGGTACTTCAGAATGTTCTTGGCAGCAGTCCAATGCGCCTCTCCTGGGTCTGACTGGTATCTGCTCGTAGCACTGAGTGCGTACGCAACATCCGGGCGTGTACATATCATAGCATACATTATTGAACCAATCAATGATGCATATGGAATCCCATTCATTCGTCTACGCTCATCAAGTGTTTTTGGGCACTGAGTCTTGCTTAGAGTCATTCCATGAGACATGGGTAGGTAGCCTCGCTTGGAGTCCGCCATCTTGAACCTATCAAGCACCTTATTGATATAAGTGCTTTGACTAAGTCCAATCATCTTTTTAGATCTATCTCTGTAAATCTTGATGCCCAATATGTACTGTGCTTCTCCTAGATCCTTCATCGAAAAACATTTCCCAAGCCAAATCTTGACAGAGTTCAACATAGGAATGTCATTTCCGATAAGCAATATGTCGTCGACATATAATACTAGGAAAGCAATTTTGCTCCCACTGACCTTCTTGTATACACAAGATTCGTCCGCGTTCTTGATGAAACCAAAGTCACTGACTGCTTCATCAAAACGTATATTCCAGCTCCTGGATGCCTGCTTCAATCCGTAGATTGACTTCTTTAGCTTGCATACCTTTTTAGCATTCTTTGGATCCTCAAAACCTTCAGGCTGTGTCATAAACACAGTTTCTGTTAAAATGCCGTTTAAGAAAGCAGTTTTGACATCCATCTGCCATATTTCGTAATCGTAATATGCAGCGATTGCTAACATTATTCGAATAGACTTTAGCATTGCAACTGGTGAAAAGGTTTCATCGTAATCCACACCGTGGACTTGCCTGTAACCTTTTGCGACCAATCTAGCTTTGAAAACTTCAAGTTTCCCATCCTTGTCCTTTTTCAGTTTGAAAACCCATTTGCTTCCAATGGCTTGGTAGCCATCTGGCAAATCGACCAAATCCCATACTTGGTTTTCAGACATGGAGTCTAATTCAGATTGCATGGCTTCTTGCCACTGCTTGGAGCTAGGGCTCGTCATAGCTTGTTTGTAAGTCGCAGGTTCATCACTTTCAAGTAATAGAACGTCATAGCTCTCGTTCGTCAAAATACCTAAGTACCTTTCCGGTTGAGATCTATATCTTTGCGATCTACGCGGGGTAACATTTCTAGATTGACCATGATTCTCACCAGATTCTTCTAAAGATCTCTGAGTTTCATCCTGAATGTCATCTTGAGCATTCTCTAGAGTTTGTTGTTCGACTCGAATTTCTTCGAGGTCTACCTTTCTCCCACTTGTCATTTTGGAAATGTGATCCTTCTCCAAAAAGACACCATCTCGAGCAACAAACACCTTGTTCTCAGATGTATTGTAGAAGTAATACCCCTTTGTTTCCTTTGGATAGCCCACAAGGATACATTTGTCAGATTTTGGATGAAGTTTGTCTGAAATTAATCGTTTGACGTATACTTCACATCCCCAAATCTTAAGAAAAGACACATTTGGAGGCTTTCCAAACCATAATTCATATGGAGTCTTTTCGACAGCTTTAGACGGAGCTCTATTTATAGTGAGTGCAGCTGTATTTAGTGCATGTCCCCAAAATTCTAATGGAAGTTCGGCCTGACCCATCATTGACCTGACCATGTCTAGCAAGGTTCTGTTCCTCCGTTCCGACACACCGTTCCATTGTGGTGTTCCAGGAGGAGTCAATTCTGATAGAATTCCACATTCTTTCAGATGATCATCAAATTCATAGCTCAGATATTCACCGCCTCTATCAGACCGCAGTGCCTTAATCTTCTTGCCTAATTGATTCTCTACTTCACTCTGAAATTCCTTGAATTTGTCAAAGGATTCAGACTTATGCTTCATTAGGTAGACATAACCATACCTACTGAAGTCATCAGTGAAAGTGATAAAGTAGCTGAAACCACCTCTAGCATTTGTACTCATTGGTCCACATACATCTGTATGGATTAAACCCAATAGTTCATTTGCTCTTTCTCCAACTTTAGAGAAAGGTTGCTTTGTCATTTTGCCAAGTAAACATGATTCGCATTTACCATAATCCTCTAAGTCAAATGGCTCTAGAATTCCTTCCTTTTGAAGTCTTTCTAAGCGTTTCAAGTTTATATGGCCTAATCGACAATGCCACAGATAGGTGAGATCTGAATCATCCTTTTTGGCCTTTTTGGTATTTATGTTATATACTTGTTTGTCGTGATCTAATAAATAAAGTCCATTGACTAATCTAGCAGATCCATAAAACATCTCTTTAAAATAAAACGAACAACTATTGTCTTTTATTAAAAAGGAAAATCCCTTAGCATCTAAGCAAGAAACTGAAATGATGTTTTTAGTAAGACTTGGAACATGGAAACATTCTTCGAGTTCCAAAACTAGCCCGGAGGGCAACGACAAATAGTAAGTTCCTACGGCTAATGCAGCAATCCGTGCTCCATTTCCCACTCGTAGGTCGACTTCACCCTTGCTTAACTTTCTACTTCTTCTTAGTCCCTGTGGATTGGAACATAAGTGTGAGCCACAACCTGTATCTAATACCCAAGAAGTTGAATTAGCAAGTATACAGTCTATAACGAAAATACCTGAAGATGGAACGACTGTTCCGTTCTTCTGATCTTCCTTTAGCTTTGGACATTCTCTTTTGTAATGGCCTATTCCATCACAATAAAGACAGCTTGATGTGGACTTGTCCTGCTTTGATTTAGCATTGCCCTTGGACTTTCCACCTTTCTTGAATGGTCTTTTTCTAGCCTTGAGTAAATCTTTGGCTTCACAGTCCAGTACTATTTCAGCCTTTCTGACAAGGTGAATAAATTCTGCAACTGTTTCTTCTCTTGGTTCACTTAGGTATAGTTGCTTGAAGCGACCAAACCCACTGTGTAGTGAATTGAGCAAGACAGAGACTGCCATCCTTTCGCTTATTGGTGTTCCTAGTAGACTTAGGCGATCAAAATATGAACACATAAGATCCACATGGAACCTCAGTGGGACGCCTACCCTCTGTTTAGTGCGAAGGAGCTGAACATGTGTTTCTTGGACCTCCATCCTATAACACCTGTTGGGAGAACTAACCTTTAGACCAGACATTGATTCAATCAACTCATGGACGTTCAGGTCCCTGTCCTCCGTACTTCCACGACAGATATCCCTCGGATTCTTGATGAGCGTAAAAGGTTCATAGGCTACAAACCTTTTAGCCCAATCATCAGGGATATTGTTCAGCATGAGACTCATAACCTTTTTGAGATCCGCATCCCAGGCGTAAAATCTCTCAGGGGTCATGTCTCTGGCATAGTAGCTTGGCATGGGATGTGACAGTACATACTCAAGTCCATTGAGTTTGACTGTTTCAACTAGCTTAGCTTCCCATTCAAGAAAATTTGTCAGGTTCAGCTTGACCATAAGCTCAGAACCCATGATGATGTTTTGATTGTTGTTTGCCATATTAAAACTACAATTGAAAAGAATAAACAAATAAATAACCATTCACAGTTTCTCTTAATAAACTTAAATTCTAGCATACATGCATAATTCAATGTTTATTAAGCATTTTATTCAAATTATGTGTTCCGGCAGGTGTGAATAAAATGATTCCAAGATCCTAAAATCATTGAAGAACTAAGCACAGTTTGTCGACTTAATCCTAGAACATCTTAGGTAAGCAAAAGCCTTTTGCTAATAGTCTAGAAACTATTCTTGGTTGATAGGTACGTCTAAGAACTTATTAGGTAAACCTATCGAATTTGCCACGACATAAAAGGACTCCTTACTTATATCGTTGAGTTTCACCAAAACTAACATGTACTCACAATTATTTGTGTACCTTGCCCCTTTAGGACCAATAAGTAACACCTCGCTGAGCGAAAACTATTACTAGATTGATGTAAAGGATATCCAAGCAAGTGTATATTTTGGCATGGCACCTTTTAACTCAATTTTTAAGTTTGGAACTTAAGGCTCTTACTATGTTGGTTAGATTTTAAGTGAACTAAAATCCTTAATCATGCAACATAATCAAGCTTTTGATCTCATGCATTTTAAGACATATTTGTTGTGGGGTTTTTCCGGTGAGATACCTGGGAGGTTTCTTGGTAACTTTTACAGATTAAACAAGATTGTATTTTTATAGAGAGAGAAAGTAGAGAGAAGGCAGAGCAGTAATTGCTCTAGAATGTATTGATTGTGACCCTTTTTTCTAGGGAAGTGGGAATATTTATAGTACTAGGTTTTTGGGGGAATGACCTAATATTCCCCTTACATGATTGGCTGGGGAATGGGAGGAGGACACGTGTCCTTTCTCCTTACAATTCTCTGGCCTCTTTTGGCAATAGTGGGCTGTTTGGGCCTATTGTGCTTAGTCATTCACTTGGGATACATACTAATTAAGCCCCTTTCCAGGTATAGGTTTTATACATACATTTATACACACTTAAATACATACACTGTAGATACCTAGATTAATACCCATGCCTCGGAGTAGACTTCGTATGATTTCTGCTTTAGGGGGCGCAATACGTGCCATGTGTCACGTCCTCATTGGTACACGAAGGCACGGTAATTTTGCCCACAACATTTGCCCCTCAAGAAGGGCATTTCTGGAAACACATTCCGGGTATCGCTTCTTGACTCTTGTTTTGCATCTTCATCTTTGGGTCAGGTGTTGAGATGGTGACACGTGTCACCTTTCTCCATTTTGCCCCTCCCTATATATAGAGGTGAGGGGGGTAAATTTCATTTTTTACATTTCATTTTCACAGAGCTTTCATAGGCGATTTCCGGCGTGTTCCTACCACCATCAGGCGATTTCCGGCCACCAGGAGACTCATCCTTTTCCTCGTCACACTCATCCCGTTCTTCGCGAAACTCATCTCGTTCTTCGCGAAACTCATCCTGTTCTTCACCAAGTACTTCGCAGATCTTTCAAGGTTAGTTTTCGCCTTTCTTGTTTTTGTTATCCTCTCGTCATTTTTCCCTTTGTTAGCGGCCGACCTCTTAGTACTAGGTAAGGGTTTAAAGGTTTTATTTAAGATTTTTCCGCCGTTCATCTTTTGTCGGGGCGGACGTCCAATCGCGTCTTTTTCTTCATTGTTGGTCACCCCTAAGCCGTGCTTCGTTCACTATGCAGAAGGCATGGCTAGAACCAAGCAAACGGCAGATCCGACGCGCCTGCGCTTGCGGGAAGAAGCATCGACACCTCCTAGGGAGAGATATTCTTCCACCGCCTCGGCAGTCGACGAAGAATTTGCCGAACTCTTTCAAGAGATCGACGAGTACGTCGAGGCGGGGGAGCAGGCGGCAAGCTCGTCGGAGGGTACAGCGAGCCAGGCAGTGGGGGAGCCAAGCGTCGCTCCATTGTCATCGGCCGCCGAGGAACAAGAAGCTGCTCCCCAGCTTATTAGGCCCAGAGGACGGGAGGAGGCCCAATTGCTTCCGTCAGAGATTCACCCAGACGTGGGCTGGATGCGGTGGCTAGACAGGCACGGAGCCAAGATGAGGGATGACCTCTGCGTGGGGGAAGGGTACCAAATGCGCGTGCCGGCCGGTCTGGACTCGACCGTCAGCCTGCTTGCCGAGGGAGAATTCCCTGTGTATGCCGCGTCAATCAAACTCGGCATGAGATTCCCTCCACACCCCTTCGTTGTGGAGGTGTTAGATGGTTTCAATATTGGGGTGGCCCAGCTGACCCCCAACTCATGGGCGGATATCTTTGGCTACATTGCCAAATGTGCATTGAACGACGTGGAGCCGTCCTTCAACGCCTTTCTGCATCTGGTCTCCCTCTCTCGTTCCCCCAGTGCCGCCAAAGGGTGGTTTAATCTGAGCAGCCGTGGTACCTACCAGACAGTGGTCGGCAAGCTCAGCAAGTGGCATATGTGGAGGAAGAGGTGGGTCGTGTTTTATACTGACGACCAGGAGATGTATGAGAGAATGAGCCGTTGGAACTGTGACGCCAACTTCATGGATCGTGACGAGCCCCTTCCCCCCCTTACTGCCGAAGAGTGGGATCAGATAATGGTCCTGTTCAGGGCCAACACTTACCACTTAACAGTGGATAAGAGTTTCCATGTGCCGGCTGAGTGGTTGCCGCACATTAGCCAGTTTCGGAACGAGGCCTTTCTAGCGGCCGTAGGCTTAGGATATTCCATGACTCGAGGTTGTATGCCAATTTATGTGCCGTTCTGCGTTGGTCTATTCATTTTTTCTAACTTTGGATTTCTTTTGTTCACAGAGGAAGGAATGAGCAAGCTATCGGCGGCGGATATTGGGAAGGGCGATATGACCGATTGGATGGCGGACATCTATGAGGCCAAGATGCAGAAAGCCAAGGCCGAGTTGGAGGAGAAGGTGAGTATTCTCTTAGGTTGTCGTTTTTTTTTTTTTTTTTTTTTTTTTTTTTTTTTTTCTTTTTTGCAAGTTAAACTTCTCCCGTCCAGCGTCTATAGTGGACGTCTTTTTAGTGACGAGCCGATATCCTGATATCTGACCCGTGTTTGCTAAGGTAGGCCTCGTCACTTTTTATTGACGGGCCCCTTAGTTAGCGTTTGTTCAAGTGACTCGTGATTGATAGGGTACGCCTCGTCATTTTTGGGACGGGCGTCCTTTTTAATGACGAGCCACTTTTCTGCGATTGACTTGCCCTTGATAAGGTACGCCTCGTCATTTTTAAGACGGGCGTCCTTTTTAATGGCGAGCCACTATTTATTGAGTGACTTGTGATTGATAAGGTACGCCTCGTCATTTTTAAGACGGGCGTCCTTTTTAATGACGAGCCACTATCTGGTGAGTGACTTGTGATTGATAAGGTACGCCTCGTCATTTTTAAGACGGGCGTCCTTTTTAATGACGAGCCACTATCTTGTTAGTGACTTGTGATTGATAAGGTACGCCTCGTCATTTTTAAGACGGGCGTCCTTTTTAATGACGAGCCACTATTTGTGAGTGACTTGTGATTGATAAGGTACGCCTCGTCATTTTTAAGACGGGCGTCCTTTTTAATGACGAGCCACTATCTTGTGAGTGACTTGTGATTGATAAGGTACGCCTCGTCATTTTATAAAACGGGCGTCCTTTTTAATGACGAGCCACCATCTTGTGAGTGTCTTGAGATTGATAAGGTACGCCTCGTCATTTTTAAGACGGGCGTCCTTTTTAATGACGAGCCACTATCTTGTGAGTGGCTTGTGATTGATAAGGTACGCCTCGTCATTTTTAAGACGGGCGTCCTTTTTAATGACGAGCCACCATCTTGTGAGTGGCTTGTGATCGATGAGGTACGCCTCGTCATTTTGAAGACGGGCGTCCTTTTAAATGACGAGCCACTACATGGTGAGTGACTTGCGATAGATGACGAGGCCTAATATTTGACTGTCCTTTCTTTTATAGCAAGCTAAGGACGCGGCTAGGGCGTCAGGGAAGAAGAAGGGGACGACTCTGTCCCAGCTGAAGAAGAGAGCTGTGCCGGCTGGCTCGGAGACTCCGAGTACCTTCAAGAAGCCAAAACCTCTACCTCGCCGTCTCGTGAAGAAAGACGAGTCGAAGGTTGCTGAGGGGGGATGCCCTGATGACGAAGAGATGGGCGTGGACAAGCCGTCTCTGGTGGTGGACTTGGTGGAGGACCCTCTTTCGGGAATCCCGGCCGACGTCCGCTCTCAGATACCGGCGGAGGTGGCCCGCCGAGCTAGGTCTTCGGGCGGTAAGTATTATTCGAACGTCGTTCAGACGTATCGAGCCTCCTCTGGCAGTTCTTCTTACTCTCCGCGTCATCCTAAGGCCATTGTTTTTCCTATAGCCAAAGACAAAGGGAAGGATGCAGCTGCTGCCGAGGATGAGAACGTACCTGCTACTCCACACTATTCGTCAAAGGATAGGGTGGCTATATGCCGCAAGGTTTTTAAGGCCGTCCCCGCTGAGTATGTTGCTTCTCTTCCTGGCCGCAAGACTGACGCCCAGTTTGGTGCGATCCAGGCCACTCTTCTCGACGTAAGTCTATTTCCAACTTGCTTGTACTTATCTTCCCTTTTAGAGTCATTTACTAATATGTAGCTTCTTCTGCAGTTGTTCTGCCGCATGGAATTCTGCAAGAGCTGGAAGGCCCGCACTGCTGAGGAGCTCAAAGCTCAGGTGGCTGAGTCCACCCACCATGGTGACTATGCGTTCAAGTCCATTGAAGAGGTCCGCCTGCAGATGCAGACGACCATAGACCTTCAAGCGAAGGAGGTGGCTGCGTTGAGATCTGACAAGGCCGAGCTGCTTAAGAAGATCTTGGCGCAGGACAAGGACATGGTGGCAATGGTCGAGGAAGCCAAGACAGCGGCGGCGGAAATACGGGCGCTTCAGGACCAGTTGCGGGAGTACCCTCAGGTCAAAGAGGCGGCTGAGGAAGCCGAGCATCTTCGTGGGGAGCTAGAGACGGCCAGATCGCAAGTTCGCACCTTGCGTGAGCGTCTTCTGGAATCCTATGATCAGGGGGAACAAGCGACCAAGGACGCTGTTAAGCACGCCTGGGAGAGCCACATGTCAGAGTATGATCTTGGGTGGTTCCAGCGGCGAATGGAGCACAGTGCCGCTGTGTTGGCTGCTGAACGTCTTGGTCAGCCGCCCCCTGAGTTTGTATCATCTGATGACGAGGACGATGCGGCCGCCCCCTGATTTGCTTCCTTTCCTATTTTTTTTAAAAAATTTTATTCAAGCGTTCCAGTGCCTAAGGGCAAAAACAATTATGTTGTAAAGTTTTGGCGCTGATGGCGTCTGTATCATTGTGCCTGCTGAGCACACAACAATTCTCTTTCTTCTTCCTGGTCAGGAATTCTGAGCTACTTTCACACGCCTTTCTACGGGCGTTGTTTTATAAGTAAATAGGTTTTTTGATGTTTCTCCTATCTCGCATTTACTTGCTCTTCATAATTTGATTATTCCTTGATCAATAGGCTTAATAGGCTTAATCAATAGGTATGGTTGCCAAGGTGCATCCGAGAGTACACTAAGCACGTTAATGCCGCAGGCAACTGAGTAGGCGCTAGGCCCTACTTTGGTCGTCACTTTCTTTGGCGAGCGTGTCTATAACGATATTGATTGGCGCAAGTCAATCAATAGGTATGATTGCCGCTAGACATGCTCGTCAAATGGACTGGTCGGCCAAACATTCGTGCCGCCGCGTTTTTTAGCAAGCAACCTTTGTTTCGAAGTTAATCGTGCCGCTGAACTTTTGAGCGGACAACCTTTGTTTCCAAGTGTTTGGTGCCGCTGGCAACTGAGCATGCGCTAGGCCCTACTTTGGTCGTCACTTTCTTTGGCGAGCGTGTCTATGACGATATTGATTGACGCAAGTCAATCAATAGGTATGATTGCCGCTAGACATGCTCGTCAAACGGACTGGCCGGCCAAACATTCGTGCCGCCGCGCTTTTTAGCAAACACCCTATGTTTCAAAGTTTCGAAGTTATACAATTAGGCTTTGTTTCGAAGTTAATCGTGCCGCTGAACTTTTGAGCGGACAACCTTTGTTTCCAAGTGTTTGGTGCCGCTGGCAACTGAGCATGCGCTAGGCCCTACTTTGGTCGTCACTTTCTTTGGCGAGCGTGTCTATGACGATATTGATTGACGCAAGTCAATCAATAGGTATGATTGCCGCTAGACATGCTCGTCAAACGGACTGGCCGGCCAAACATTCGTGCCGCCGCGCTTTTTAGCAAACACCCTATGTTTCAAAGTTTGTCCATGCCGCTGGGCTTTTGAGCGAACAACCTATGTTTCAAAGTTGTTCATGCCGCTGGGCTTTTGAGCGAACAACCTATGTTTCAAAGTTGTTCATGCCGCTGGGCTTTTGAGCGAACAACCTATGTTTCAAAGTTGTTCATGCCGCTGGGCTTTTGAGCGAACAACCTATGTTTCAAAGTTGTTCATGCCGCTGGCACGTATTATGCTGTACTGGTCGGCCAGCGGCTTGCTTATATTAGGAGGGTAGTTGGATAGGTGATCAGCCTACAACTTGGTGCTAATCTGGGCCACTACTTAGGCTTCAAACAATTAGTCTTGCTGAGTTTTTGCTAATCTGGGCCACTTCTCAGGCCGTCATACAATTAGGCTTTGGTTATGCATTGGAGTGTATATGTTTATATTCATTGTGCGAACAATAAATATTACGAAACAAATAGAGTAGTATTATTTATAACTTTGCAAGGCGAATTTAGCCGGTTACAAAAGTAATTACTACCCTACTATGACCATTAGAGGCCGCCCCTTGGGCAATGGATCGTGGTAAGTAAGACAAGGCTTAGCACATATCTTAGAAGAAATATTTCTTGAGGTTGTCGGCATTCCAAGTGCGTGAAATAGGACGGCCTTGCATGTCTTGAATGCGGTAGGTTCCATCTCTAACTTCATCATAGATCTCGTAAGGTCCCTCCCAAGTGGGCGTCAGCTTACCTTGTTCATTTGCTCGTCCTGTGGACTCCATTTTTCTGAGGACAAAATCTCCCACTTTGAGCACTCTATTAGAGACTCTCTTGTTGTATTCTCTTGCCATCCTTATCTTGTACAGCTGTTGCCTGAGCGCTGCATTTCCTCTAACCTCGGGCAGAAAGTCCAAGGCTGCTTTCATTGTCTCCCAGTTAGCATTTTCGTCATACAGCATGACTCTCAACGTTGGCTCACACATTTCTATGGGTAGGACAGCCTCGGCGCCATAGGCTAGCAGGAAGGGCGTTTCACCGGTTGAATTCTTAGCCGTGGTGCGGATGGACCATAAGACATTTGGCAGCTCATCAGCCCATAGACCTTTGGCTTCGTCAAGCTTCTTTTTAATTCCTTCAGAGATAATTTTGTTGAACGCCTCAACCTGACCATTGGCTTGGGGTCGTCCGACTGATGCAAAACAGGTGTGTATACCGTGATCTGCCAGCCACTCTTTCAGCTTAGGCGTCTCAAACTGGGGCCCATTATCGAAGACTATAGCCTGTGGAATCCCAAAGCGAGTCATGATGTTCTTCCAAATGAATGCTCTCACATCAGCAGTTTTTATGTTTTTGAGCGCTTCTGCCTCCACCCATTTGGTGAAGTAATCTACGGCAACGATGACATAACGCCTTCCTCCTGGTGCGGTCGTGAATGGGCCTAGGAGATCCATCCCCCATTTAGCAAATGGAATTGGGCTTATAATGGGCGTCAGAACTCGTGCCGGTTGATGTATTAGGTGAGAAAAGCGCTGACATTTGTCACACTTCTTGACCAGTGAGATTGCGTCCTCCTTAAGGGTCGGCCAGTAATAGCCGGTTCGAAGTGCCTTTTCAGCCAAAGCCCTTCCACCAATATGCGAGCTGCACAACCCCTGATGAAGGTCTTCTAAAATTTCCTGCCCCTTCTCAGGTGTTACACATCTTAACAAAGGACGGGAGTAGGCCTTTTTGTAGAGGGTGCCGTTCCACATTTCAAACCAAGAACATTTCTTTTGAAGTTTTGCCGCTTCCCTTGAGTCTTCGGGCAAGACTCCATTCATTTTGAAGTTTACTATGTCATCCATCCATGTGGACGTTCTGTCAAGAGTTTCCACTTCCATTTGCTCAACACTTTTGTGCTCTTTTACCTCCCAGAACACGTGCCGAGGGGTATCACAAGACGCGGAACTTGCCAACTTTGACAGGGCATCAGCTTGGTTATTTTCCGAGCGAGGGACTTGCCTTACTTCAAAACTTTTCAGTGGCTCTACTTCCTGATGGACGGCCTGCATGTATTTGACCATAGTCGGATCCCTAGCTTCGTAGGTCCCATTAACTTGGCTCACAATCAGTTGGGAGTCAGATAGTGCTACAATCTCCTCGGCGCCTGCCGCCTTACACATTTTAATGCCACAAAGCAGGGCTTCATACTCGGCTTCATTATTTGACGCCTGGAAGTTAAATCGCATAGCATATTCAAAAGTATCTCCTTCTGGGGAGTGACAGATTATCCCTGCTCCACATCCATTCTGTGTGGATGAGCCGTCTACATACACTGTCCACACTGTGCTTGTATTCTTGGCAAAGTCTGGCCTCGTCATTTCAACAATGAAGTCGGCACATGCCTGCCCCTTGACAGCTTTCCTCGGCTCATAGGTGATATCAAAGGCGTTCAGCTCTATTGCCCAATTCAGCATTCGTCCTGACGCCTCCAGCTTTGTGAAGGGCAGTTTGAGCGGCTGATCGGTGTAGATCACAATTTTGTGAGCTAAGAAATAAGGACGAAGCTTTTTGCTGGCCATGAACAGAGCTAAGCCAAACTTTTCCACTGTAGGATATCTAACTTCAGCATTTTGAAGAACATGACTGACAAAGTATACCGGCATCTGTATTCCCTCCCTCTCTGTCAGTAGAACGGCACTCAACGAGTGCTCGGACACGGCGAGATACATGTACAAAGTCTCTCCTAGCAAGGGACTAACAAGACGAGGCAAGGTGTGTAAGTGCTCCTTTAATCTGACCAATGCCGCCTCGGCCTCGTCCGACCATTCAAACTTGGCCTTCTTTCTGACAGATTTAAAAAAGTAGTGGCACTTGTCTCCAGCCCTGGAAAGGAATCTGCCCAGGGCGGCCAAGCAACCTGTGAGCCGCTGGACCTCCTTCACTGTCTTTGGTGAGCTCATATCAATTACTGCCTGGATTTTGTCTGGGTTAGCTTCAATTCCTCTTTCATCAATCAAGAAACCTAAGAATTTGCCTGCCGTCACCCCGAACACACACTTCTTAGGATTCAACCTCATGTTGTAAGCTCGAATAGTCTCAAATGTCTCTCTGAGATCAGTTATATGCGCCGCCCTCAGCTTACTTTTTACAATCATATCGTCAATGTAAGCTTCAATATTCCTGCCGAGCTGCTTAATGAACACAGTGTTAATAAGACGCTGAAAAGTGGCCGGTGCATTTTTTAACCCAAACGGCATCACCTTGTAGCAGTAAAGGCCTTGTTCAGTAACAAATGACGTTTTCTCCTGGTCGTCAGGCCACAACGGAATCTGGTGAAACCCTGAGTAGGCATCCATAAAGCTCATCATGGCATGCCCCGCTGTAGAGTCGACGAGCCGGTCAATCTTGGGCAATGGGAAACTGTCCTTTGGACATGCCCTATTGAGGTTGGTGTAATCAACACACATTCTCCAGGTACCATTAGGTTTTTTGACGAGGACCACATTAGCAACCCAGTCGGGGTACTGACTAGGCCTGACGAACCCAGCCTCCATCAACTTCTGTATTTCCGCGGCTGCCGCCTGATTTCTATCTTCCCCATGGTTCCTTTTCTTCTGACGAACCGGTTTAACGGTTGGGTCCACATTCAGCTTATGGACGGCCACAGCAGGGTCAATACCCGGCATTTCGTCCACCGTGAAAGCAAAGATATCTTCAAATTCTCTCAAAAGGTGGACCAATTCTGCCGCCAGCGGGTCGTCAGGAGAAATCCCAATGGGCACTACTCTGTCAGGTTTGTCTGTGTTTAAAACCACATTGAAATGGGCCCCAACAGGCTCTGGGCGTCTCTCTTCCATGTGCCCTGCTGAGATAGTTAATGTTTCTTTGACGACCTTGGGTTGCGTGTCGCCACATTTTCGTTTGTTGCTCGACGTCCCTTTCTCTTCACCCGTCCCCCATGCTTCTGGACTCAAGGTGGTTAGGTAGCAATCTCTAGCTTGTTGCTGGTCACCATGTATAGTGCTGACGCTCCCATCGTCACAAATGATCTTAAGAAGCATCAGATGAGTCACAATGACAGCCTTTGCCCTGTTCAACGTGGGACGCCCCAAGATGATGTTATATGCTGTCAGATCTTTCACTATGAGAAAACGGACATCCATTTGCCGAGATTCCTTTTTATTTCCCATCCTCAGAGGAAGGGTAATTATGCCGACTGGGTGGATGACACTACCTCCGAAGCCTATAATGGGATAGTGGATTTTCTCAATTTTTGAGGGATCATGTTGCAGCCGATTCAAGCACTCTAGACTAATTATGTCCGACGAACTTCCTGTATCAACCAAAATACGCCTAACCCTTAGGTTAGCTACTTTTAACTCAATTACCAAAGGATCGTCATGCGGGGTGGAGATTTTCCCACGGTCGGCCTCGCCGATTTCAACTTTTGGAAAAGGGTCAACTGTGGCCTTGCCGGACAGCATCACTTGTCCCAGTCGCTTGGCATAATCCTTCTGGCCCCTCATGGTCGGCCCGCCGGCGGCCAATCCTCCTGAGATGACTGCCACGCACTCCGGGTCGGTACGATTCCCATCTTCCTCCGAGGGGGGGGATTTGTTTTTCTTGTAGAAGGGTTTGCCAGAACCTCCCGTGTTCCTGCTGATATAACTTTTTAAGAACCCCTTGGTGGCTAGGCCATCCAATGCCCTTTTCAAGCTCTTACATTCATTGGTGTCGTGCCCAATGTCACTGTGAAAGTGACAGTACAATTTGGGGTCCCTACTTTCTGGTGGTGACTTCATGGGAAATGGACGATCAATGTCATATTTGGACCCGACGTCCATCAGGATTGTGTACATGTCTGTGTTATACTCGAAACGCTCCCGATCATAAGTTCTGGGCCGTTTCTGACCTGCCGCTCCGGGGGCCCTGTCTGATTCTTTTGCAATAGCCCACGTCCCGTTAGGCCGGTTCTTCTTTTCAAATTTCTCCTTTTTTGCCGCTAGCTCGGCGTTATCACTTCCTCTGGGGTCTTTCGGGACGCTGCAAATCTCTGTTGCATGAATGAAGGCCTCCGCCTCATCCAGCACTTCTGCCATTGTTCGGACACTTTTCTTTACCAGATCAAACTTGAAAGAGCCCTTTTTAAGCCCTCGAATGAAGTTATCGAATGCAACACCATCTGGCAAATCCGGAATTTGCCCTGCCTCTAGATTGAATCTCTTCACATAACTCCTCAGGGACTCGTCCTTCCCTTGCTGAATCCTACTCAGATGCATGCTCGTCTTCTTCTCTTCCTTGTGAGCCATGAACCGAGTAGAGAACAATAGCTCGAGCTCCGAAAAAGAGCGAATAGTTCCGGCTGGAAGTCTCTCGAACCACTTAGAGGCTACTCCCTTGAGTGTGCCCGGGAAATACTTACACCAAGTTGAGTCAGTTGTTCCTTGGACATACATGTGATGCCGGTAAACCAAGAGGTGCATGTCCGGATCTGTGGTACCATCGTAAGCATCAATGTTGGGCGGCTTGACTTTGGGTTCCCTCGGGGCTCTCATGATAGAGTCTGCAAAAGGGGTGGTGTGCCCTAATGCCATGTTGGACACCCCCTCCTGAATGTGATATACAGGGTCTTGACGCCTGGAGTAAGGTAGCCGCAGGGAGGACTCGCGTCCGCGAGTTTGACGGGTTGGACGGGTGGCCCCTGGACGTGCCTGGCTCAGATGCGTATAAGTTGGATGAGGGAGAGGTCTATCCGGCATGACGGGGGTTGACCCGGTGTCAGAAAGTTCCGACTCAGAGTCGGGCAACTGCTCTGCGCGTGGCTGCTCACGTCCTCGGGACGTTTCTCCGACCAGCCGCCGTGGCATTCGGCGTGGTAGGTAAGACATGGTCTGATTTGGCTGACTTGTTGGCGGCTGTCTCCTTAGGTCCTCGCCTGTCAGCCTGGTCCAGACATTTGGGGGGCGTAAAGAAAGTGTTGGCCTATTGCTTGCCGGCCTCTCATGATTTGCAGCCGCAGCAGTGGTGTAAATCAGCATACTCTTCTGTACCTCAGCATTAACTGTCTTCCCTACATCAGCTTGGAACTCGGCCAAAATAGCCCGAAGAGCACCCACAGAGACAGGCATATCAGGGTTCTCCTCTACTACCGTATCCACCCGAGGATCCAGGTGTCCTCCAGGAGGGGTGCGATTGGCCTGGTCGTCCTCCTCGCTGAGCACCTCTACCTCGGCAGTGTGACGAGGGGTGTGCCCGGCCGCAAATGTACGTGCGGCATCTTCAGTGATTCTTGTGGCCGGCGTATGATGTTCAGTCGGCATTTCTCTTTCGAGGGGTGGCCGCTCTACGCGTGTAGGCCGCCCAGCATCGTTGTCCTGTCGTTGATCTTCCATGTTACCGTACCTCCCCACAGACGGCGCCAAATGTTGTGGGGTTTTTCCGGTGAGATACCTGGGAGGTTTCTTGGTAACTTTTACAGATTAAACAAGATTGTATTTTTATAGAGAGAGAAAGTAGAGAGAAGGCAGAGCAGTAATTGCTCTAGAATGTATTGATTGTGACCCTTTTTTCTAGGGAAGTGGGAATATTTATAGTACTAGGTTTTTGGGGGAATGACCTAATATTCCCCTTACATGATTGGCTGGGGAATGGGAGGAGGACACGTGTCCTTTCTCCTTACAATTCTCTGGCCTCTTTTGGCAATAGTGGGCTGTTTGGGCCTATTGTGCTTAGTCATTCACTTGGGATACATACTAATTAAGCCCCTTTCCAGGTATAGGTTTTATACATACATTTATACACACTTAAATACATACACTGTAGATACCTAGATTAATACCCATGCCTCGGAGTAGACTTCGTATGATTTCTGCTTTAGGGGGCGCAATACGTGCCATGTGTCACGTCCTCATTGGTACACGAAGGCACGGTAATTTTGCCCACAACAATATTTAAAAGCAATAAATAACTTAAAACATGCATAAGATATTTGTGATCTAGTATGGCCCGACTTCATCTTGAAGCTTTGACTTCAAAGTCCGTCTTGAAAATCTCCGTGGGAGGCACCATTTTCTTCAAATAGGATAAGCTATAACTAATTACAACTATTTGATGGTTCGCAGACCATATTTGAATTGAAAAACAACTTTGGTACTTTAGACCAATTACATTCAAATTAATGGTACGCAGACCATATTTTCTATCCTATTTGGGCCATACTAGTCACTTCATAACCTGCAAAACAGTACATATACAATATATACCATTCACCCATTCATTATCATGAATGGCCCACATAGCTGGTTAGTGAAACACATTATGCATCACGTAAACATTTGCAGCAATTAATCAAGGGCACCAATAATCTACCAATTATTCAGTCCTTATTAATTCTAATCAAGTTGTTTTAACCGTAAGGATTTGTAGACCTAATCAAGAGTTTATGACTAAAAAACGCTCCCACTTAAACCAATAAATTCATATGCTTTACCAATTTTAAACATAAAAATGTATTTCTAGTCTAACCGGAAACATACAAATTTAATTAAAATTTAAAGCTCATATAAATTTATAATTGAATCCAAAAAGTTTAATTTAATTTCAGTCGTTATTTAAATTAATTCATGATTTTAATTTTAGTAAAATAATTAGAATAAATAAAATTTATTATAATTACAATATTCAAAATTAAAATCCAAGAAAATAATTTAAATTATTAATTTTAAAATTAATTAAAATTACGTGAACTGAAATTTTCAAATTAAACATTCAAAACGATCTTTAATCGTAACGCAAACACCCTACGCGTTGCACGCCCATGGGCCGCAAGCACACAGCCATTGTTGGCCATGTGCGCGCAGCCCATGCGCTCGTCGCATAGCTGCTGCATCCCCATCGCAAGCCTCCGCACGCATTGGTGCTCGCTGCGCGCGCCAGCGTTCATCGCACGCGAGCTATCGCTCGCAGTGCGCGCGCGACATCGCTCGCTGGGCGCGCGACATCGCTCGCTGGGCGCGCGAGCCATCGCTCGCTGGGCGCGCGACATCGCTCGCTGGGCGGGCGACATCGCTCGCTGGGCGGGCGACATCGCTCGCTGTGCGCGCGAGCAATGCTGGGCGCAGCGCTCGTGGCACGCGAGCTTGCGCTCGCTGCGCGCGAGGCTGCGCGCTCTTGTGCGAGGCAGCGCGCGTTGTGGCGCAGCTCGCTTGCTGCCCACACGCGACTGCCTTGGCTCGCCCTTCGCCCATGCCCATTCGTCCATTGCTCGTGGCACACGACACAAGGCAGGGCTGCTGCCTTGTGCTCGTGCACTACGCCCTTGCTCATTGCATTCGTGCCGCACGGGCGACGAGCTCCCTTGCTCGTCGTCGCATGCCCGCATTATACAACACCCCTTAAGGGTAACACGAAGCGTCCATTGCTTCGTGCGTGCAAGTTTTATGAACGAATCGCATAAAAATTTAAAATTTATATTTAAAATTAATGACAAATTAATAAATAATATTAATTTCATAATTTTAGGGCGAAAAATCGAAAATTTATTATCCAATTGATTTCCGATTGTTATGGATTCAAGTCTAGGTCATAAAAATTTAAAATTTATCATAAATTTACAATTTTTATGGTGGTTTTTAATCATAGGTTTCTAATTAAATTACAATTAATTATGAAAATCAAATTAATTCTAAATTATTCTAATTTTCAACAAATTAATCATAATTACAAATTAGATTGCACAATTAACAAGACTAGGCATTCAAACTTGTTAAACATATGCAGTAAGTCAATCAAAAATTCAAGATTTATCAACAAGAATCGCAAATATTTAATTTAACATCTTAAATTTACGAAATTTTGCATTCGAAAAACTAAAACCTTCGAAAAGTCATAGTTAGGCTTCGAATTTGAGAATTCTGGGTTCGGCAGAAAAGTATTATTTTTGTCAAAATTTTAGAATGCCTTTTACATGCGGAATTGACACAAAAATCACTCAATTCGGATGAGTAACGAAGAAACTGCCGAAAAACTGCGTACGTATAATTAAATAAACGCAATTTGCAATTAATTAACAATTACGAAAATTAATCACCCCTTTTAATTCTTGCAAATTTGTAATATTTAACCATGTTCATGCAATTTAGATTATGAAAATAATAAGGGGCTCGTGATACCACTGTTAGGTTATGATACATATGACATTACATAGATCATGCGGAAACAACCATTAACCCAGGACAACATATTATTTACACATAATCATATAGCATAATTTAGATGCATACTCTTTGTTGCGTGCCCTCCCTAGCTGCGCCCGAACCGAACAAGAACAAGTCTTTAGGACTCCAAGTGTCGTCCCTCCGTAGATAGTCCACAGCACGTCCGGATCCGCCTTAAGATTGACCAACTAGAATCGCCCTTAAGGTACTAGAAAATTTCGGCACTTTTATGGGCAAGATGTGTGTTTTAGTTTTCTCTCAAAAAACTCACTTTTGAATACTTTGAAACTCGTTATAAATTGTGAGCCCTAGCCTCATATTTATAGGGGTATGGAAAGGGAATCGAAATCCTATTCAGATACAAATTAATTAAACCTAGAATCCTACAAGAACTCTAATTTAATTAATTTATCAAATAGAATTAGGAATTTAATCATTAACCGAACTCTGCATGTTTTAGGAAACGTGCACGAACACAAACACTTGCACACACACACGCACGGCTGCCACGATGGGCCCCATGCGTGCGCGCGAGCAGCAGCCCACGCAGCGCCCGCGCGCGCTGCACGTGCTGTGCGCGTTGTGCGCGCTGCGCAGCCTGCTGGGCCTGGCCTTGCGCTGGGCCTGGCGTGGCTGTTTGTGCGGCGCGCTTGGCTTGCTGGGCGATGGCCTGGCTTCGTGCTGGGCCTCGTCCGGCAGGCCTCGTCCGATGCTTATTCGTACGATGCGCTTCCGATTAAATTTTCCGATTCCGGAATTCATTTCCGATACGAACAATATTTAATATTTCCGATTCCGAATTAATTTCCGTTTCGAACAAATATTTAATATTTCCGTTTCCGGAATTATTTTCCGATTCCGGTAATATTTCCGATTCTGACAATATTTCCGTTTCCGGCAATATTTCCGATTCTGGCAATATTTCCATTTCCGATAATATTTTCCGATACGTACCATGTTTCCGTTTCCGGCAACATCTACGACTTGGATAATATTTATATTTCCGATACGATCCATATTTCCGTTTCCGGCAATATCATCGTTTCCGGAGTATTCATTTCTTGCCTGTGACGATCTTAGCTCCCACTGAAACCAAGATCCGTCGGTTCCGAATATTCATAGATGGAGTATTTAATGCCATTAAATACTTGATCCGTTTACGTACTATTTGTGTGACCCTACGGGTTCAGTCAAGAGTAAGCTGTGGATTAATATCATTAATTCCACTTGAACTGAAGCGGCCTCTAGCTAGGCATTCAGCTCACTTGATCTCACTGAATTATTAACTTGTTAATTAATACTGAACCGCATTTATTAGACTTAACATAGAATGCATACTTGGACCAAGGGCATTATTTCCTTCACGACAAGCTCCCTTGCTCGTCGTCGCATGCCCGCACTATACAACACCCCTTAAGGGTAACACGTAGCTTCCTTTGCTTTGTGCGTGCAACATTTATTAGCGTTTTCATAAAAATTTAAATTTTTTAATTTAAAATTAACGACAAATTAATAAATCATATTAATTTCATAATTTTAGGGCGAAAAATCGAAAATTTATTAATTAATTAATTTCCGATTATCATGGATTCAAATCTAGGTCATAAAAAATTAAAATTTAATATAAATTAACAATTTTTATGGTGGAGTTTAATCATGGATACCTAATTAAATTATTAATTAATTATGAAAAACAAATCAATTCTAAATTATTCGAATTTCAACAAATTAATCATAATTACAAATTAGGTTGTATAATTAACAAGTCTAGGCATTCATAATTGTTAAACATATACTGTAGGTCAATAAAAAACTCAAGATTTATCAACAAGAATCGCAAATATTCAATTTAACATCTTAAATTTACAAACTTTTGCGTTCGAAGAACTTATACCTCCGAAAAATCATAGTTAGGCTTCGAATTTGGGAATTCTGGGTTCGGCCAACTATTTTGTCAAAATTTTAGAATGCCTTTTACATGCGAAATTGACACAAAAATCACTCGATTTGGTTGAGTAACGAATATTCTGCCGAAAAACTGCGTACATATAATTAAATAAACGCAATTTGCAATTAATTACGAAAACTAATCACCCCTTTTAATTCCTTGCAAATTTGTAAAATTTAACCATGTTCATGCAATTTAGATTATGAAAATAATAAGAGGCTCGTGATACCACTGTTAGGTTATGATACGTATGACAAAACATAAATCATACGGAAAACCTTAATGTCAGGAAACATATTATTTACACATAATCATTTAGCATAATTAATATGCATACACTTTGTAGCGTGCTTACACTAGTTCCCAATTGGAATATGACCTTACATTATATCTACACTTAATTAAATTCTAATAGTTAAACAAACAGAAAATCAAAATCCTCACTCACACCTACCAACCTTAGTTATAGACAAACACTACCACAAAGTCAAACAAAATTATTTACTATCCAAAAACACGTATCTCAATGCCTCTTTTAATTTCAAAACTCCATATTTCCGAATAGGCATCTCTAAGAGCCAAAAGTCACCATTCTGAATCTCAAATTCAATACTCTAACCGCATTATCAAGAATCCTCTAGTCTGCATTTCATACTTCAGCAAAATAGTTCAAGACCATACATAATAACTAGGGCTCGCTTTCTTCAAATAACAATATGCATCCTATGAAAATCAGGCTAGAATCAATCTTTCAAAATCTCGATATAATTCATCTCTATCTCTTGTAATAAGACATCTCCAACTCAAATATGATAATGATCCTTCAAATCGAACTTTCAAACATAGCTTCTCACAACTTATATGAATAGGATAACAATAAACTTGAATCATCGATTCACATTTTCTCTCATCATTAATCAAATCCCAGTACCTTTGTATCTCCAATGGGACATGCTCAACAAAATATTTTAACTGAAGGCTTCCATGTCTAATATCTCAACTACGCAATCAACCTTATTGACTTTTCAATTCAGAGCATCAACATTTAACGACTTAACCCTTATCAACTAAGAAGACATAAAAGTTCAAATAACTTCAAACCACAATTCTTGTTACTAAATTTAATTCTCTGAAATACCAACTTAAATTCGCAAAGAGCTGGTTCGTAATACTTCACATTAATAACCAAATTAGATATGATAGATCTACCGTAGATTTTTATTTACTGAAACTAATTTCTATCTTCATAGCTCAAAATCAATTCATATGACCTTCTTGGCTTTACAATTCAACTTATCGACGTTAATCCTTGGGTTATCCATTGGTTTCAAGCCCTTCTCATTCCCTTAAGTACAAGTACAAGCACAAAACCCAAAACTTATCATCCGAATATAACACATATTGAATTCCTCAAACGACACTCGAAATTAAAAACTCAACTCTTTAAAGAGAAAACTCATGCTCACGATTCTCAATTCATATGCCATGATATGAAGATCATAGCAACCCAAAAACAACCTTGGCTCTGATACCACCTGTAATAGCCTGCCCATAACAAGATGATTGCTTATCACACTTAGCCTATATTTAATCAACTAAACTCAAACCAGCAGCTTAAGCCTTAATATTACTTACCGATAATTACAAAACAATTAATAGTATCAAAGCAAAATAATAATAACGATTTAGAATCAACCCAAAATATCAAGCTTCCATAAATCTTAAATTACACCTTGAGCAACTTAGAACACGATCTTTAATCGTTTTCGCCATGACACATACAAACCTTGCATTAATCTCTAACCATTCCTTTACCTTTTACCTAGACATGATCATCCCAACCTGCATGCAAAACATTTTAACCCTGCCCCCACCAGGACAGGTTCAGAGAACAAAGTCAGGGAACACGAGTACACACTGTCCAACCTAAAATATATTTGATAGGTGGCTCAAATAGTATTAGTTTTTGTTTCATGATCATTTTGGAAAACACTTTACTTATTCAAATCACATTACTTAGAAAACATTGTTTGATAAAAGCATCATAATTCATTTGAAATTCATTTCACGCTTTCACGAAGTCATTATCATTCAAATAATAGTTTAGGATACGAATATCCACATATCATAATTTCCTCACATCACTTCCAAATTCACAAATCATCAAAAGTTAGTCCCATGATATCACTCATCTAATTATTTTCATATTCTTGATCACTTCCAATCATACTTCATCTGACATTTACTCATAATGACAGCTCATATATTTCTCCAAATGTAACCATTTTCAAACCATGAAATATGCCACAAAGTAAAAATAATAATATATACATTCTTAACTCAATGTAACACTCATTGCCATAACATTTCCAAGTTTTGCTTCGCAATTTCTTTATAGACATAATTCCAATACATAGGTTCATTATGTTCCAATATACACATGGTATCATTTCATTCACCAAACCAACATGGCTCTAATAGGTAGTATACACTCACTAATAACATATTAATTTATGGTCGGGGAAAAGCGAATACGAATTATGATCATCATGACCGACTGACTCTAAACTATGGGGGTCGTCACCCTCCTACTAACCAATATTCTTGCAAGACTAATCAGGACGACAGCTGCTTGCCTGCAAGACGGCAGCTACGAGTATTTCACTCGCCTGCAAGACGGCAGCTACGAGTATTTCACTCGCCTGCAAGACGGCAGCTACGAGCATTTCACTCGCCTGCAAGATGACAGCTACAAGTGTCATACTTGCCTGCAATAAGTTGTGCTTCACTGTTGTCGACGGCTTATTTTCCCCTTTTAACAAATACTTTCCGTAACTCATAAATCTACTCCCTTTCCATGTCGGTTTAAGTTAAATATCTCACATACTAGTTCATCTTACCCAACGAAAAGATGTAAATAATAATAATAATAGTAATAACAATAATAATAAATAATCATTTAGTTTCTATTAACTAACTCCCTTGAGTCACTTGTTCTTACAAAAGAAAATAAGTAGAATGAGTAAACTGAGGTTTCGTTGTTCGCAAACTTATTTAAATAATATTCTATATTAAAACTCGTTAAATCATATATTAGTACGAAAAATATCTTCATCTTAAGTTTACTTATTTATATCCTTTTTGATTAGAAAGAGAGATAAAATTGAGAGTTAATTGGGAATATTTACTTTAAACTTAAAACTAAAAGTTTACTTAAGAGAATAGAAATTCGGCTTGGATTGAACATTGTTGGTTCAAAAACAACTGATTAATAATTAGTATACTCCCAACTGAAATGTCAACAATATAAATACTTGAATCAAATCCCAAAGAAAACTAAACACTAGTTTGGCAAGGTAGAATTTTATTTCTAATTATTTTACAAACTCCAATCTCGTTTTAAAATACTTATTGGAACGTAATCTGACATAACTCCCTCACCAGAGATCCAAATCAACCCATTCTTGAGCCTAAGTTCAAGAGATTTTCAATATGAACAACTTTTGTGAGATAGCATTTTGGCAAAAACTGACCAGAAAACCCCGAAATTGCAGTTTACCAAAACTGGTTCAAAGACATACGAATTGGAACAAGAAGAGAAAATATAATGAGTTAAATGTCAACAAAAAAAAAAATCCAGCAAGCAAATATGAAACCAATACATTCACAAGTATAGTTCATGATTCACACAATTATATACTTTCTATTTACCCAACATCATGGCACTCATACTAGATCAGTCATTAACATCACAATACATATACAACACATAATTCTTTTCTAAATCACAATACTTACTCAAAATTATACAATAAGAAAAACCAAAATAACATATGACTCTTATGTACCTTAATGATTTCCCAACTCAAGGTAGTTCCTTCTTATACTTCAGATTAATGGTCCTAATATCACCCAAATGTAATCATATTAGTTTCACTCCCCTTCCTTAAGCAAAGCCCCAAATAAATTCCCAAAGTAAAACCCGAATTACGTTACTTACCCAACTAGTTTCTCCTCCAATCTGGGGTTGTTCCTCTACTTCTTTTATAATCTTCTTGCTTCCTACACCTAGTATAAACACCAAAGATTAATGGGGTTTAGTTGCATGTCAATTTAATTGAAGATAGATTGAAAAAAATTTAGAGAGAAAGGGTGGTTGCTCACTATGGTGTTGTTGTTCCTGGTGTTTTTTGGGTGACAAAAACAAGAGTAAAGGAGTAATGCCTTCTTAATTTCTTTGGGTTTTATATGTGGTCCATTTAATTACTAAATTGTCATTAAGTTCCATCTATAACTTACATGCCCAATCATAATCCCACAACTGCTTACTCTTATAATTACGTATATAGGAAAACCTTAAAGTCCATTATAATTTAAAGTTAAATAAATAGTTATAACAATAATTATACTAATTTAATAATAATTGTTCGAGTGGACACCAAAATTAATAGCATATTTAGGCAAGCTATTACACACTACCCCCCTTTAAGAAAGTTTCGTCTCGAAACTTTTAAATATGTACCTTAGAAAAGATGCGGGTATCGACTTCTCATATCCGAAAAAAATTCATTAAGGTAAAATTGGTTAATACAAATAATATATTGTTTCTAAGTTGATTAAGAATAGAAAATCTTAGTTTTCAATATTTATCTTTCACTTTAATAAAAATAAAAAAAATAAAAAATTGAACTAATAAACCCTTTAAGCTTGAACCAAATAAATTTCCAAAATTTTAAATTATAGCAGAAACTCGGGATTGGTTTAATAGAAATTTAAATTTGTTCACCGAGTTAATAAAATCATAAAACTATAATCTCAAATTAGTTTGAATAGAAATTTTAAGTACGAAATTAAGAAAATAATTTTTGCTTAGCAACAGATTGAAAGCTGCTTAAAATCAGGGCTATTACACTATACCACCCTTAAAATAAGTTTCGTCCTCGAAACTTGAAAACATAAAACTTTAGATCAATTGAAGAAGTATACCATTTTAAAGCCGCTTTTGTAAATAATAGTTCAGGTAAAGGCAAGATGTTTCGATCTTCCAATAAGAAGTTTTTCTATGTCGAACAAACCAAAATGCAAAGCCGTACAGACAAAACCTTGTAGGAGAAGTTAATAAATTTGGATAGATTAGAGTTGTATTGGGTATTAAATTTGTGCAGCAACAATCGAATATAATTGTAGATGAAAATGCTTGATCATATTATAGAGGAAGGAGGCTATAGTACATCACAAATAAATGATACCCTTACATACATGATTTGGAGAGATTAAGGGAAATGGATTTATTTACAGGAGAAGAGGTTGATTTCAAATAGTTTTGAAGAAAACTTTGTAAAGATTTTATGCAAAATCTTATGTAATAAAACAAGATGAATACCTAGTTAAAAGTTTTTTTTTTCTTTTTTTTACATCTTGTTAATTTCTTCCAATCAATTCTTAAAATAAGCTCAATTTCTCGGGTTCAAAACCTGAATCTTAAGATCATTTCAAAATAATATAAATTTTCCAAAACCATTTTCTATAACCAACATAAAACGAGTACGACTTACACTAGTTCCCAATTGGAATATGACCTTACATTATATCTACACTTAATTAAATTCTAATAATTAAACAAACAGAAAATCAAAATCCTCACTCACACCTACCAACCTTAGTTATAGACAAACACTACCACAAAGTCAAACAAAATTATTTACTATCCCAAAACACGTATCTCAATGCCTCTTTTAATTTCAAAACTCCATATTTCCGAATAGGCATCTCTAAGAGCCAAAAGTCACCATTCTGAATCTCAAATTCAATACTCTAACCGCATTATCAAGAATCCTCTAGTCTGCATTTCATACTTCAGCAAAATAGTTCAAGACCATACATAATAACTAGGGCTCGCTTTCTTCAAATAACAATATGCATCCTATGAAAATCAGGCTAGAATCAATCTTTCAAAATCTCGATATAATTCATCTCTATCTCTTGTAATAAGACATCTCCAACTCAAATATGATAATGATCCTTCAAATCGAACTTTCAAACATAGCTTCTCACAACTTATATGAATAGGATAACAATAAACTTGAATCATCGATTCACATTTTCTCTCATCATTAATCAAATCCCAGTACCTTTGTATCTCCAATGGGACATGCTCAACAAAATATTTTAACTGAAGGCTTCCATGTCTAATATCTCAACTACGCAATCAACCTTATTGACTTTTCAATTCAGAGCATCAACATTTAACGACTTAACCCTTATCAACTAAGAAGACATAAAAGTTCGAATAACTTCAAACCACAATTCTTGTTACTAAATTTAATTCTCTGAAATACCAACTTAAATTCGCAAAGAGCTGGTTCGTAATACTTCACATTAATAACCAAATTAGATATGATAGATCTACCATAGATTTTTATTTACTGAAACTAATTTCTATCTTCATAGCTCAAAATCAATTCATATGACCTTCTTGGCTTTACAATTCAACTTATCGACGTTAATCCTTGGGTTATCCATTGGTTTCAA
The DNA here is from genome assembly GCF_020520425.1 of Spinacia oleracea. NCBI lineage: Eukaryota > Viridiplantae > Streptophyta > Magnoliopsida > Caryophyllales > Amaranthaceae > Spinacia > Spinacia oleracea. The sequence continues at coordinate 121,106,800 of NC_079491.1, read as the reverse complement.
GCCCTTCTCATTCCCTTAAGTACAAGTACAAGCACAAAACCCAAAACTTATCATCCGAATATAACACATATTGAATTCCTCAAACGACACTCGAAATTAAAAACTCAACTCTTTAAAGAGAAAACTCATGCTCACGATTCTCAATTCATATGCCATGATATGAAGATCATAGCAACCCAAAAACAACCTTGGCTCTGATACCACCTGTAATAGCTTGCCCATAACAAGATGATTGCTTATCACACTTAGCCTATATTTAATCAACTAAACTCAAACCAGCAGCTTAAGCCTTAATATTACTTACCGATAATTACAAAACAATTAATAGTAATCCAAAGCAAAATAATAATAACGATTTAGAATCAACCCAAAATATCAAGCTTCCATAAATCTTGAATTACACCTTGAGCAACTTAGAACACGATCTTTAATCGTTTTCGCCATGACACATACAAACCTTGCATTAATCTCTAACCATTCCTTTGCCTTTTACCTAGACATGATCATCCCAACCTGCATGCAAAACATTTTAACCCTGCCCCCACCAGGACAGGTTCAGAGAACAAAGTCAGGGAACACGAGTACACACTGTCCAACCTAAAATATATTTGATAGGTGGCTCAAATAGTATTAGTTTTTGTTTCATGATCATTTTGGAAAACACTTTACTTACTCAAATCACATTACTTAGAAAACATTGTTTGATAAAAGCATCATAATTCATTTGAAATTCATTTCACGCTTTCACGAAGTCATTATCATTCAAATAATAGTTTAGGATACGAATATCCACATATCATAATTTCCTCACATCACTTCCAAATTCACAAATCATCAAAAGTTAGTCCCATGATATCACTCATCTAATTATTTTCATATTCTTGATCACTTCCAATCATACTTCATCTGACATTTACTCATAATGACAGCTCATATATTTCTCCAAATGTAACCATTTTCAAACCATGAAATATGCCACAAAGTAAAAATAATAATATATACATTCTTAACTCAATGTAACACTCATTGCCATAACATTTCCAAGTTTTGCTTCGCAATTTTCTTATAAACATAATTCCAATACATAGGTTCATTATGTTCCAATATACACATGGTATCATTTCATTCACCAAACCAACATGGCTCTAATAGGTAGTATACACTCACTAATAACATATTAATTTATGGTCGGGAAAAAGCGAATACGAATTATGATCATCATGACCGACTGACTCTAAACTATGGGGGTCGTCACCCTCCTACTAACCAATATTCTTGCAAGACTAATCAGGACGACAGCTGCAAGTGTCGAACTCGCCTGCAAGACGGCAGCTACGAGTATTTCACTCGCCTGCAAGACGGCAGCTACGAGCATTTCACTCGCCTGCAAGACGGCAGCTACGAGCATTTCACTCGCCTGCGAAATGACAGCTACAAGTGTCATACTTGCCTGCAATAAGTTGTGCTTCACTGTTGTTGACGGCTTATTTTCCCCTTTTAACAAATACTTTCCGTAACTCATAAATCTACTCCCTTTCCATGTCGATTTAAGTTAAATATCTCACATACTAGTTCATCTTACCCAACGAAAAGATGTAAATAATAATAATAATAGTAATAACAATAATAATAAATAATCATTAAGTTTCTATTAACTAACTCCCTTGAGTCACTTGTTCTTACAAAAGAAAATAAGTAGAATGAGTAAACCGAGGTTTCGTTGTTCGCAAACTTATTTAAATAATATTCTATATTAAAACTCGTTAAATCATATATTAGTACGAAAAATATCTTCATCTTAAGTTTACTTATTTATATCCTTTTTGATTAGAAAGAGAGATAAAATTGAGAGTTAATTGGGAATATTTACTTTAAACTTAAAACTAAAAGTTTACTTAAGAGAATAGAAATTCGGCTTGGATTGAACATTGTTGGTTCAAAAACAACTGATTAATAATTAGTATACTCCCAACTGAAATGTCAACAATATAAATACTTGAATCTAATCCCAAAGAAAACTAAACACTAGTTTGGCAAGATAGAATTTTATTTCTAATTATTTTACAAACTCCAATCTCGTTTTAAAATACTTATAGGAACGTAATCTGACATAACTCCCTCACCAGAGATCCAAATCTACCCATTCTTGAGCCTAAGTTCAAGAGATTTTCAATACGAACAACTTTTGTGAGATAGCATTTTGGCAAAAACTGACCAGAAAACCCCGAAATTTCAGTTTACCAAAACTGGTTCAAAGACATACGAATTGGAACAAGAAGAGAAAATATAATGAGTTAAATGTCAACAAAAAAAAAAAATCCAGCAAGCAAATATGAAACCAATACATTCACAAATATAGTTCATGATTCACACAATTATATACTTTCTATTTACCCAACATCATGGCACTCATACTAGATCAGTCATTAACATCACAATACATATACAACACATAATTCTTTTCTAAATCACAATACTTACTCAAAATTATACAATAAGAAAAACCAAAATAACATGTGACTCTTATGTACCTTAATGATTTCCCAACTCAAGGTAGTTCCTTCTTATACTTCAGATTAATGGTCCTAGTATCACCCAAATGTAATCATATTAGTTTCACTCCCCTTAAGCAAAGCCCCAAATAAATTCCCAAAGTAAAACCCGAATTACGTTACTTACCCAACTAGTTTCTCCTCCAATCTCGGGTTGTTCCTCTACTTCTTTTATAATCTTCTTGCTTCCTACACCTAGTATAAACACCAAAGATTAATGGGGTTTAGTTGCATGTCAATTTAGTTGAAGATAGATTGAAGAAATTTTAGAGAGAAAGGGTGGTTGCTCACTATGGTGTTGTTGTTGTTCCTGGTGTTTTTCGGGTGACAAAAACAAGAGTGAAGGAGTAATGCCTTCTTAATTTCTTTGGGTTTTATATGTGGTCCATTTAATTACTAAATTGTCATTAAGTTCCATCTATAACTTACATGCCCAATCATAATCCCACAACTGCTTACTCTTATAATTACGTATATAGGAAAACCTTAAAGTCCATTATAATTTAAAGTTAAATAAATAGTTATAACAATAATTATACTAATTTAATAATAATTGTTCGAGTGGACACCAAAATTAATAGCAGATTTAGGCAAGCTATTACACACTACCCCCCTTTAAGAAAGTTTCGTCTCGAAACTTTTAAATATGTACCTTAGAAAAGATGCGGGTATCGACTTCTCATATCCGTAAAAAATTCATTAAGGTAAAATTGGTTAATACAAATAATATATTGTTTCTAAGTTGATTAAGAATAGAAAATCTTAGTTTTCAATATTTATCTTTCACTTTAATAAAAAAAAAAAAAAATTGAACTAATAAACCCTTTACGCTTGAACCAAATAAATTTCCAAAATTTTAAATTATAGCAGAAACTCGGGATTGGTTTAATAGAAATTTAAATTCGTTCACCGAGTTACTAAAATCATAAAACTATAATCTCAAATTAGTTTGAATAGAAATTTTAAGTACGAAATTAAGAAAATAATTTTTGCTTAGCAACAGATTGAAAGCTGCTTAAAATCAGGGCTATTACAAACATTATTCAAATTTTTATGAACGAACAAATCAACATTAAAATTTGAACTTTTAATTAATAAAATCCGAAGCTTTAAATCGTTCTTTAACATTTAAATTTCAGATTTTTAATAATTTGGTTTAAGTGCGATTAAAATTAACGAAACCATTCAAAATTTTAATCCAATAATTTTTAAAATTAGCCACTGACCCATGAAATTATATCCCCTTTCCCAATTAACCGAATTATTAAACCAAAATTAATTAAAATTCAATTAGGGTTTCAAATTTTACGAATTGGGGAAAGGCAAAATTAGGGTTTATACTTATCGGAAAAATTTGAAATTTTACGATTGTGTTAAAATTTCAAGCAATTCCGAGTAGTTTAGGTCGACCTTTTAATTGAATTTCTTCCCGACACTTTTAATTTTTAATGAAAAATTAACAAAAACGCCCAAAAAATGACACTTCGAGGCCTGTTTTTGCAATTTCGTTCGCATGAGTTGATCTTAGAAAATAGATTTCCATCAGATAAGGGTTTTAAAAATCGAAAAAACAAATATTTTTGATTTCGGACCTGATTATTACGCAATTCATCCAATAATTCGTAAAAAATTTGAAAATTCAACAAAAAATTTCAAAATTTTCGACAGATGCAAAAACAATAAAATCATGCTAATTCATGCTTTGAATACATAAGGCTCATGATACCACTGTAGGGGAATACAGTTAAACATAATAACATGTGCGGAAACAATCCCCAAAGGCAGGAAACATGTATAAAGCACAGATTAAGCAAACTTACATTCGAAGCGTGTTTTCCACAATAATCTGTCAACGAACACGAACAAAGAACTCCACCTGTCGTTCCTCTACTTGGTTCACCGACACGATCAGATCCGTCTTGATTATCGTAGCTTAGACAATCGATCAAGATACTTTGCTTTTTGGGAAGAACTCACTTTGGAGGCACAGAGAGAATTAGGGTTCTCTGTGTCTAGGGTTTGAGTAGTATAAATTGTGTGTTGGAATAATACAATTGACCTATTGTATTAATGATGTAACCGGCCAAGACTAAAGAGCCTTGACCGGCCACATCGCATAAGCACACGGACCACACAGCTCGCGCCCAGCGACACACTGCAGGCCGAAGCCCACAGCGCGCGCGCCGAGCAGCTGGACCGTGGGCCTGCTCGCTCGTCGCTGCGTTGCTTGCGCTGTTGCGTGCTGTTGCGTGCTCGCGCCCAATGGGCTGGCCTTGCTTGCCTTTGCTCGCGAGCTTCCTGGCTCGTTGGGCCTTGCACGCTTACGTGCTTGGCTCGACGGGCCGGCAACTCCGATGCCCTTCGTATTCGCGATTTAATATATTTCCGATATATTATTTATCGTTTCGTATTCAACGAATCACCGTCGTACGATACGATTTATTCGTGTCGCCCAACTTACGAATATTCGCGATACGATATACGATTCCGATGCAAGGTCGTATCGTATAATACGTTTTCCAACTAATTCCCGAAAAGCTATTAAATGAATTTCCGATTCATTTAATCCGGTGATCTGTTACGTGTCATTGGTGTGACCTTGTAGGTTCAGTCAAGAGTAAGTTGTGAGTTCAATATCCATTAGAACTCACTGATCGGATGCATTGCTCTAGCTAGCTGTTCCGATCACTTGATCTCACTGAATTAATTGTTCGCAATTAATCTGAACCTTGGTATTAGACTTAATGCACCTTGGGTGAAGGACATATTTCCTTCACGTCCGGATCCGCCTTAAGATTGACCAACTAGAATCGCCCTTAAGGTACTATAATTTTCGGCTAATTATGGGCAAGAATATGACAAATACTTCTGCTCAAAAATCACTGTTTTATTGTATGAATACTTGTTGAAAAACTCGTGTATAAATTTATGACCCTAGGCATATATTTATAGAACCTTGGAAAGGATTTCGAATCATGTTAGAATACTAATTAATTAATTAAAATGCTATTAGAACTCTAAATAATTAATTTAATCTTTTAGGATTAGGATTTAATCAATGCACGAATTCCGATAGCTTTAGGATTCGTATAGCACGTACACACGCACCGCACGAGCACCGGACGCCCATGCGCAAGCCTTGCGGCTCACGCTGAGCGCACGGCGCACAGGCCCACTGCCCGCAGCCCATTTGTGCGCGCGCGCCAGCCTTGGCTGGGCCTGGCCTTGCGCTGGGCCTGGTCGAGGCATTGGCGTGTTGATCGATGCGTGTGGCTTGCTGGGCGATGGCCTGGCTTCGTGCTGGGCCTTCGTCTAGCAAGCCTCGTCCGATACTATTTCGTACGATACGCTTTCCGATTAAATTCCCGATTCCGGAATTCATTTCCGACACGAACAATATTTAATATTTTCGAATCCAGAATTAATTTCCGTTTCGAACAAATATTTAATATTTCCGTTTCCGGAATTATTTTCCGATTCCGATAATATTTCCGATTCTGACAATATTTCCGTTTCCGACAATATTCCCGACTCCGGTAATATTTCTGTTGTGGGAACTTTTACGGTGCTGATGTGGCACGCGCTCCTCAGAGGTATCAAGTATGACTTGGCACGAACTTCTGGCAACCTGCAAAACAAGAATATTTCCGTAGGAATATTCCCTCCGATGCTTAAGTAAGTATAAGCTAGAGAGATAAGTGATTTGTAGAGTGAAGGCAGAGCAAAGACAAGTTTGTTGTGGTTGGGCAAGAATTGAATGCCCTTTTACCTAGGGATTTGCACTATTTATAGTGCTAGGGTTACTCGGGAACTGGCCCCGCATGATTGAGAGTTTACGCAAGATTGGGACACGTGTCCTGCCTTTGGTTCTGTAGGCTTGTTTAGGTCCAATGTAGACCTCTTTATTGTTTGGGCCTGGGCTCTTTCTTCTGGGTTTTGATAGTGCAGTTAGGTGGCATTCTTTTAGGCCACATCATTTGCCCCTCAAGGAGGATGCCCCTTGTCACTGTGGGGTAGGCTGCTTGATAGGGAGGAACGCCACGTGTGAGGGCCTCTCCGAGCTTTAGATTTTCCTTTAAAAGCTTCAATTCCTCTTTCATTTTTCTTTTGTTACTTCAGAGCGATTTTTTCTTTTAGAGAGAGAAAGTAAATTCTGTTCTGCCAAAGATCTGCTGGTGCGTGCGCTTGAGTGTTCTTGGATTTGCTGTCCAGTGTTCTTGAGGGTTTAGAGGATTTGCCAAGACTTCTCATCAGTTTGATCATTTTCTGGTAAGTTTCCTATCAACACCTTGTTGTTTGCATGTTTGTGGGACCTCTCTCATTTATTGTTTATAGTATTCCGTGGAGGCGTCTTGGGGGTTATGACACCTATCCCTTTCCTTCTTTGCTAAAGTCAGACGTCCTGTCCCTTATGCAGGACGGTATGGCTCGAATTAGATAGACAGCTAACGTGCGTGCATGGGGTGCACCGCGAGAGGGGGACGATAGGGTTCCTTTTTCGAACCCGTCCCAAGGAAGTAGGAGTGGAGTCTATCCTTCCCATGATACAGGAGACGGGGCCACTAGAACATCACTTTCTCCTAGGAGAAGAAAGAATGTGGCTTCCCGTCCCCGCGTTCCCCGCGAGGATTTTGAAGATGACTCCTCTAGCTCCTCAGACGAGGAGTTTGCAAAAAAATCTTCCTCCTATGGTCCGGGGGAAGGAAGACGTCAATCTGTTCCCGTCGGATATCTTTCCCAGCATGAAATGGCTGCGATACCTGAGGGAGCAGGGTCGCGATTTTGAGCGTTTTCTGCTCTTGCCTCCAGGTTTTAGCCTTAGGGGCCCCGACCTCATGACTCCGTGGACCAACTCTCCCAAGGGGAGGTAGCCGTTTATACTGCTGCCTTTAGGTTGGGCCTTAGATTTCCATTGCACCCTTTTGTGATGGACGTTTTAGAGGGGTATGACATTGGCCTTGCTCAATTGACACCCAACTCCTGGGCAAATGTCTTTGGTTTCATTGCCAAGTGTGCTTTGAGCGGCGTCACCCCTTCCTTGCCTGCTTTCCTTCGTCTCGTAGTTATTGCCCCTTCTTCTCGTTCTCCCCAGGGATGGTTCACCCTTTACAGCCGTCGGGGATATAAGACGGTGGTGGGTAAGACATCTAGTTGGGTTTGGTGGAGGAAGAAGTGGTCTGTTGTCCGAATGGAAGACCTCTCCCTTTCCAGACGTCTTTCTCGTTGGAACCGCCGGCCCCGTTATTTGTCCAGAGCTGACGCCTACCCTCGCCTCTCGTCCAGGGAGTGGGGACTAGTGAAGCCCTTGTTCCAGGCTGAGATGTATCGGTTGTCGTCAAAAAGCCATGCCTGGGTGCCTAATGCTTGGCTTCCCCATGTCGGCCAGTTTACTAATATAGTCTTTCTTTCGGCCGTCGGTCTTTGTTCTTTTTTGAGTAGAGGTAGTTCCCCAGTAGATTTTCAGACATTTTTCTCTTTTTTTTTTTTTTTTTTTTTTTTTTACCTAACCCTTGGCTTTGTAGGTTCTGCCATGGATCGCTTATCTCCCGAAGACAAGGGTGTAGTGGAAGTACCCGCTTGGCTGTCCGAAGTATATACCGAGGACATTCTCAAGGCTGTGGAGGCCAAGAAGAAGGAATCCTCCAAGAAGTCCAGTGAGGGTGGCTCTAGCGACGTTGCCAAGGTAATATATACTTTATATTATTATTATTATTATTATTTTGTCATGATTTGGTCGCTGATTTCTCTTTCTTTTAGGAACCCATCGTGCCGGCTACTAAGAAGCGTCCGGCATCTTCGACGGAGGCTCCTAAGCCCAAACGACCCTTCTTCAAGAAGATGGGTCCGGCCGACGCTATCACCAAGCCGTCGGTACCAAAACCGTCCGCTCCCCCAGCTGAGGGGGAGGTTCCTCCTATCCAGACGCCCATTCCTCCTCCTGAGCAAAAGGAGATTCCATCCCAGATGGACACCGAAATGGATGGTTCTGCCGGAGCAGACACCGACGAGGCAACAGTCGATCAGACTGCGGCGACGCCCCCGCCTTGTCTAGAGAGGACAAGGGTAAAGGCAAGGAGACTAAGGCTCCTTCTACTGATAATGCCTCTAATCCTCTTGCAGCTTCGCCAATTGGTTAGCGTCTCTGTACTTTAAATTTGTGATAATCAGGTTGGGTTTGCACGATATTTATTAATCTTGGTGTTTGGTTCAGTTGAGATGTTCAAGCGGATGCGTCGGGCCGAGGTGGCGAGCATCCCTCCTTCGGCCAGTTTTAGCTCAGAGGCAAAGGATAAAATCCTTGCCGATGTGTATGCGACCATTCCTGAGGAATACGTGAGGTCACTCCCCCGGATTGACTTGGGATTCTTTGGGTCCATTCAGTCTCTCGTCCTTGATGTGAGACACTTACCCCTGGATTCCTGTGGTTATGAGTATGTGTACATTATTTTTAATTCTATATTGTTTTTGGCAGCTTTTCATTCGCTGTGCCGAGAGTAGGAACTACCGCTTTGATATGCACAAAGAGATGCTCAAGCACAAGGACCAGATCGAGAATCATGAGCAATATGCTGAGAAGACGGCCAGGTTGATCAACTTGGACGCGGATAAGAAGATTGCCCTGAAGACAGAAGAGCTGAAGAAGGCCGAAGTGGACGCCGAGAAGTATGAAGAGAAGTTGCTGGAGCATGAGGAGCGGCTGGCCGTGCTTAGAGAGGAGTACTCTTCCGTCTCGGAGCGAGTGACTAATTTCTCTTCCAAGGTGAACGTTCTTGAAGGTCAGCTCAAGGCTATGCAAGGGAAGATCGAGGCCGTGCGCAAGGAGGCTGCAAGCTCTTTTAAGTTGGGCGAGGAGTCCATCTTGGAATGTGCCCAAAAGGCATGGGATCAGTCTATGGACGGGAAGGATTTTTCCTGGTTCAAACGCCGTATCTCCCACCAGATAGCTGTTTCGACGGCTAGGCGCTTGGGCTTAGACCTCCCGAGTTTGTTAGTGACGGGGAGGAAGACATCGAAGAGGACGAGGTGAACTCCCCTGAAGGCCAGGATGTCCAGGACGGGAGTTCCATTGCCCCTCTTCCTTGAGCAGGTTTTCTTTACAATTGGTTTAGATGACGCCGTGGGCGTTTGTAAAACTTTGGTGCCTTCGGGCATTTATTTGATTTGGTTTGTTTGCGCTTTGGGCGCTATGTATAAACAGTCTGTGCCGTTGTGCACTGTATTTTAATTCTATCAGTTCGGTACTGATTTCTTAAAAAAATTTCTTTTGGCCCAAATGTTGGACAGAAACCTCAGTGTTTTAGGTGATCAGCCTAATTTGAGGCGCTAATCTAGGCCACTTCTCAGGCCGTCAAACGATTAGTCTTTTCTAGACGGCATCCCAGGATGGGGTCTTTTGTATGAATGTTTCGCGAGCCTATTTTGAGGTGCTACTTCTCAGGCCGTCAAACGATTAGTCTTTTTAGACGCCATCCAAGGAGGAGGTCTTATGTCTGAATGTTTTGCTCTTTGTTTGAGTCTTTTTCGGCGCTTTTCAAAGAAAATGCGTCATGCTGGGTGTCAAAACCCTTCGTGTTTATTAGCACTGGGTATTGTTTATTTAGCGGATAGGGACGCCAGTTTAGGAACTGTTTTCTGGTGAGTTTCTTTCAACAGAGGCTTGTATTCGTCAGATAAGTGGTAATTTACTAAATTGCTTGCTACATTCACCGCGTCTTAGACGGGTATTTACAGGCCGTTTTGTGGGCTCTGAGTACAATAGCTAGGCCGTTTTGTAGGCTCTGAGTACAATGGTTACCCTAATGATGTTCTACTCTTAGCCACCTTCTTCAACTTTGACCGCTTCTACTCGGACGGGTCCAATTTCTTTGGTGACCTGGGCTTCATCTTCATGCTTTCGTTTTCCTCTGACTTCAGCAGGATCTTGTTTCCATGCTGACGGGTTGAGGGTCGTCAGGTAACAATCCCTAACCTGTTGTTGGTCTCCATGTATGGTGCCTATGACTCCATCATCGCACACGAACTTTAGAAGCATCAGATGGGTGACGACTACAACCTTGATCTTGTTTAAGGTGGGCCGTCCCAGGATGACATTGTATGCCGTCAGGTCTTTGACGATTAAGAAGTCTACTTTCATTTTCCGCCCATTCTGCCTATCTCCAATTCGAACCGGTAGAGTGATAACGCCAACAGGATGAATGATACTGCCTCCAAAACCAATGATGGGATAGTGAATTCTTTCGATGGCTTTGGGATCGTGTGCTAGGCGATTGAGGCATTCTAGACTCATTATGTCGGACGAGCTTCCCGTGTCTATTAGTATGCGCTTAACTCTCATGTTAGCTATCTTGAATTCAACCACGAGTGGATCATCGTGCGGCGTGGCTATCCGTCCACCGTCTGATTCACATATTTCAATCTTTGGGAATGGGTCCAAGGGCGCTTTGGCTGAGAGCAGCACCTGTTCTAAGCGGCGAGCATAATCCTTCTGTCCTCTCATGGTAGGTCCTCCAGCGGCTGGTCCTCCAGATATGAAGGCTACAAGTCCTCCGTCGCTATGTTGTCCCTTAGTCGGCGAGGCAGGGGACTTGTTCCTTTTGTATTGGTTTTTTCCAAAGCCTTGAGCATTCTTCCGTAAGTAGTTCTTGAGATGTCCTTTGGAGGCTAGACCATCTAAAGCCCTCTTCAAGCTTCTACAATTCTTGGTTTCATGTCCTATATCTTCATGGAACTGGCAATATAACTTCGGATCTCGAGTCTCAGCAGGGGACTTCACAGGGAAGGGTCGATCAAGGTCGTACTTTGCCCCTACGTCTTTTAGTATGGTGAGAAGGTCCGTGTTGTATTCGAAATATTCCCGCTCTTGCGGCCGTTCTCTCTTGTGCCCCGGAAACTTGGTATCATGCTCTTTACCCGTGGAGGTTTTCGGTCCACCTTATCCTTCTTCCCGGAGGAGTCTGTTGTTTCTCCAATCCTCCCTTCCTTTGACGCGCTGCATATCTCCGTTGCATGGATAAATGCTTCAGCCTCGTCTAGGACCTCTGCCATAGTCCTTACACTCTTCTTAACTAGGTTAAACTTGAAGGAGCCCTTCTTTAATCCCCTGATAAAGTTATCAAAAGAGACACCATCGGGCAAGTCTGGGATCTGTCCCGCCTCTAGATTGAAATGCTTCACGTAGCTTCTTAGGGACTCGTCCTTCCCTTGCTGGATCCGTCCTAAATGTATACTAGTTTTCCTTTCTTCCTTGTGTGCCATGAACCTTGTAGAGAACAAAGTCTGTAATTCGCTAAAAGAGGCAATTGATCCTGGAGGCAGCCGTTCAAACCATTTAGACGCTACTCCCTTAACCATGGCTGGGAAGTATTTGCACCAGGTGGCTTCATTGGTTCCCTGTACGTACATGTGGTGGCGGTATGCGACAAGATGCATGTCGGGATCAGTGGTCCCGTCATAAGCTTCAATGGTAGGGGTTTTTACTTTGGGTTCCTTCGGGGTGTTCATAATCTCGTCAGAAAAAGGGGTACTCATGTGCCTTAACGTCAGGTTGTTGAACCCTTGCTGAATATGATAGGTTGGCTCACGGCGGCTTGATAGTGGGCGGGGGCGCATGCTTACCCTATGGGGCGTCATCTGGGTTGGTCCGCGTGTAGTGGGATAAAATGGCGGGTCTTCCATCACAGGGGTGGACCCGGTGTCTGACAGTTCAGATTTAGCCTCATAGTGCTCTTGACGCCTTGCAGCTGGTCGCAGGACGGCTGGGGGACTTCCCCTAGGTGATGGTCGTAGGACCGGGTCCCTTCGAGGTAAGAAGGTGGGTGGGTCACGGCCATATTCTGAGTGCTCAGGCACAGGGCTAACTCCCCTGCTTGCTTGTGGACGAGAACCTTCTCCAGCTCTCCAGACGTTGGACCTGAGCGGCATTCTGCTTATCCGATTGACACCTAGATTGAGGGGCCTCTGCGGAGCCGTCCTCTCAGCGCAGTAGATCAACATGTTCTTCCGAATTTCATCTTGTAGTGTAGTGCTCATCTGTTGTCGGAAGGTCTGATTCATTTGCTGTTGGAATCCTGTTAAAATCTCGCGTAGGGAGCCCACCGATACTGGCAAATCTAGATTCTCGTCCAACACGACGTCTCGGACGCTAGGGCTTAGATGGCCGCCTGGCGGAGACGCCTCGGTTATTGGTTCTTCTTCCACCACCACCTCAGCTTACATTCGTCCTGGTGTGTTCCATGCGTTTGCAATTCGATTCGTTTCTTCAATGTGCCGTCTCTCTTCTTCACTAGCATGCTCTCTGTCAGGGTGTAGTTCGGCCATGACACTGTACCTCCCCACAGACGGCGCCAAATGTTGTGGGAACTTTTACGGTGCTGATGTGGCACGCGCTCCTCGGAGGTATCAAGTATGACTTGGCACGAACTTCTGGCAACCTGCAAAACAAGAATATTCCCGTAGGAATATTCCCTCCGATGCTTAAGTAAGTATAAGCTAGAGAGATAAGTGATTTGTAGAGAGAAGGCAGAGCAAAGACAAGTTTGTTGTGGTTGGGCAAGAATTGAATGCCCTTTTACCTAGGGATTTGCACTATTTATAGTGCTAGGGTTACTCGGGAACTGGCCCCGCATGATTGAGAGTTTACGCAAGATTGGGACACGTGTCCTGCCTTTGGTTCTGTAGGCTTGTTTAGGCCCAATGTAGACCTCTTTATTGTTTGGGCCTGGGCTCTTTCTTCTGGGTTTTGATAGTGCAATTAGGTGGCATTCTTTTAGGCCACATCAATTTCCATTTCCGATAATATTTTCCGATACGTACCATGTTTCTGTTTCCGGCAACATCTACGACTTGGATAATATTTACATTTCCGATACCATCCATATTTTCATTTCCGGCAATATCATCGTTTCCGGAGTATTCATTTACTTGCCTTTGACGATCTCAGTTCCCACTGAAACCAAGATCCGTCGATTCCGAATATCCATAGATGGAGTATTTAATGCCATTAAATACTTGATCCGTTTACGTACTATTTGTGTGACCCTACGGGTTCGGTCAAGAGTAAGCTGTGGATTAATATCATTAATTCCACTTGAACTGAAGCGGCCTCTAGCTAGGCATTCAGCTCACTTGATCACACTGAATTATTAACTTGTTAATTAATACTGAACCGCATTTATTAGACTTAACATTAAATGCATACTTGGACCAAGGGCATTATTTCCTTCAGCATGCCCATGCGCGCAAGGCAACGCATCAGCAAGCCAAGGCAACGCATCAGCAAGCCAAGGCACGCAGGACCAGCCAAGCAGCATGCAAGGCCAGGCCCAACGCGCAAGGCAACTGGCGCGCCCAAAGCAGTGGGCTGCGCGCAACGCTGTGGGTCGAGCTGCTCCGTGCGCGCGCGCGTCCAGCACCTCTCGTGGGTTGTACATGCGTGTGTGCGTTGAGTTCGTGCATGCGTCGATTCCTTAAGCAATTAGGATTAGATTAATATTAATATACCTAAAGTTACTAGAGTTAGTTGTTTAATTAAACAATAACTTATTAGTTTTAATTAATGTCTAATTCTAATAGGATTAGATTAATTGAAACCTAGTAGTCTTCTAATTCCATTATTCCAACCCTATAAATAGGTGATGGAATTCACAATTTATATACACTCCAATTCAAGTATTCACAAAGTTTTAAGGATTAAAACTAACGTTAATTTGCCACAAATTATATTCGAATAAATTAAAACCTTAGGTGCAATTCTAGTTAATTAAATCTAAGGCGGATCCGAACGTGCTGTGGACTATCTACGGAGGGACTACACTTGGAGTCCTAAACTTGTTCTTGTTCGGTTCGGGAGCAGCTAGGGAGGGCACGCTACATAAGTATGTATCCTAAATTATGCTAATTATTATGTGGCGATTAATTTGGATTCCTGACTTTATGGTTTTTCAGCATGAAATATATATGTTTTATATGTATCATAACCTAACAGGAGCCACTCAAAAAGGCGACATCCCAGATACCCCCTCGCATCAGAAACAAGAAACAAGATACAAGCTCAAGCCAAGCCAAGCCGCTCCGAGCCAGAAACCAAAAACAAGGAAGACTTGGATTCACAAGATTCACCAGCCTATCAAGACACAACAAGATTCAAGAAGACTCCAGCAACCGCCATCAACCAACGGCGCAGAGAAGACTATAGAGTTTAGAATATGAGCTTTTTCTTTCATCTTTTGTAACTCTTGTAAGTCGACGAGGGCGTCGACAGCTTAAGTGGGGGAGGATGTTAGAATCCAACATTCCTTTACTTGTATTTCTCCTTTCTATTGCTTTCTATGATCTTTCTAATAGTTTTCTAGGCTTTAGGGAGAATTATTATGTTACTGTAATTCCAGTGTTCACTGGCAAGTTTTAGCTAATTCAAAATAAACCTCTACGAGTGGTATGAACCAATGCCTCTCATCAGAAGTTGCCTTTCCTTAATTCATGTGTTGTTGCTATCCTTTATAGATATTGTGCTTTCGCATGCTTTAAGCTTTCTAAGACCCAACAAAGTCTCCCTCAAAATAGATACACTCTCGTCGACGGTCCCGCTTGTGCCTGCTGTGCGCACATAAGCGCCCCGTTCGACCCTCGACCCTCGCTCTTGTCGCCAATAGGCAAGACTGCCCATTCAGAATCAGACGCTTACTCGTTCCCCTACGAGCCACAAGAC
Source organism: Spinacia oleracea (assembly GCF_020520425.1). Taxonomy (NCBI): domain Eukaryota; kingdom Viridiplantae; phylum Streptophyta; class Magnoliopsida; order Caryophyllales; family Amaranthaceae; genus Spinacia; species Spinacia oleracea. Next base: position 121,091,542 of record NC_079491.1, on the reverse strand, counting down.
ACTCATTCCGCACAAGGCTTGCCTCCTTGCCGCTAATAGGCAAGAGGGCGCCGCACGGATCCGGTGTCAAAACATTCGGACCGTGACACCATGTGTGAAGACCAAGTTTGGGATTTGGTCGATTTGCTAGATGGCTACCAAGCCATAGGAAGCAAATGGGTTTTCAAACTAAAAAAGGACAAGGATAGGAAACTAGAAGTTTTCATAGCTAGATTGGTTGCAAAAGGTTACAGGCAAGTCCCCGGTGTGGATTACGATGAAACCTTTTCACCAGTTGTAATGCTAAAGTCTATTAGGATAATGTTAGCAATAGCTGCATATTACGATTACGAAATACGGCAGATGGATGTCAAAACCACTTTCTTAAATGGCGTTTTAACAGAAATTGTGTTTATGACACAACCTGAGGGGTTTGAGGATCCAAAGAATGCTAAAAAGGTATGCAAGCTTAAGAAATCCATTTACGGATTGAAGCAAGCATCAAGGAGCTGGAATATACGTTTTGATGAAGCAGTCAGTGACTTTGGCTTCGTCAAGAACGCAGACGAATCTTTTGTATACAAGAAGGTCAGTGGGAGCAAAACTGTTTTTCTAGTATTATATGTCGACGACATATTACTTATCGGAAATGACATTCCTATGTTGAACTCTATCAAGATTTGGCTTGGGAAATATTTTTCGATGAAGGATCTACGAGAAGCACAGTACATACTGGACATCAAGATCTACAGAGATAGATCTAAAAAGAAGATTGGACTTAGTCAAAGAACTTATATCAATAAGGTGCTTGAAATGTTCAATATAGCAGACTCCAAGAGAGGGTACCTACCCATGTCTCATGGAATGAATCTAAGCAAGACTCAGTGCCCAAAAACACTGGATGAGCGTAGACGAATGAATGGGATTCCATATGCATTATTAATTGGTTCAATAATGTATGCTATGATATGTACACGCCCGGATGTTGCGTACGCACTCAGTGCTACGAGCAGATACCAGTCAGACCCAGGAGAGGCACATTGGACTGCTGCCAAGAATATTCTGAAATATCTGAAAAGGCACAAAGATGATTTCCTAGTCTATGGTGGAGATGATGAATTAATTGTTAAAGGCTATACAGACGCAAGTTTCCAAACCGACAAAGATGATTTCAGATCACAGTCTGGGTTTATCTTCTGCCTCAACGGAGGTGTAGTAAGCTGGAAAAGTGCTAAGCAGAGCACCATTACGGATTCTACAACTGAAGCGGAGTACATTGCTGCACATGAAGCAGCAAAGGAATCTATTTGGCTAAGGAAGTTCATAGGTGAACTTGGTGTAGTCTCCTCCATTAAAGGACCAATAGCTCTATATTGTGACAATAACGGAGCTATTGCACAGGCAAAGGAGCCTAGACACCACCAGTGAGTCAAGCATGTACTTCGTAGATTTCACCTTCTACGAGAGTTTGTTGAAAGAAAAGAAGTCGAGATAAGCAAGATTGGAACTGACGACAATATCTTAGATCCATTAACTAAACCTATGCCGCAAGCGAAGCACAACTCGCACATTGCAGCTATGGGAATCAAGCATGTTGGAGAATGGCTTTGATGTCCTCAATTAATGTTTTAAAGTTTTAGAGTTTAATACTTTGTAAAACGTTTTGATTAACCATTCATATAAATGAATAGAATTCATTTTTCCATTTAATTTGTGGTTTATTAAATGATAAGTCCTTTCAATTCGACGATATATTCAAGATAGACTGTCAGGACCAGTCCTGTGACTAAGAAATGTCTATCAAGTGAACTTGAATGTCAAAAGTTGAAAATGGTCCCTGGTCGTAAGTTTTCTATAAAGGTGGACGCATAGAAAACACTAGACGGCTAGAATGCAAGATGACTAGTAGTTCTGTTTCTTGAACTATGTGGACATGGAAATGTTGCAATCATTTGCATAGATACTTACTTTGAGAAGATTAGTATCCCGATCAGTGAGTTCTAATGGATATTGAACTCACAACTTACTCTTGACTGAACCTACAAGGTCACACCAATGACACGTAACAGATCACCGGATTAAATGAATCGGAAATTCATTTAATAGCTTTTCGGGAATTAGTTGGAAACGTATTATACGATACGACCTTTGTCGGAATCGTATATCGTATCGCGAATATTCCTAAGCTGGGCGACACGAATAAATCGTCGTATAATAAACGATAAATAATATATCGGAAATATATTCAATCGCGAATACGAAGGGCATCGAAGTTGCCGGCCCGTCGAGTCAAGCACGTAAGTGTGCAAGGCCCAACGAGCCAGCAAGCTCGTGAGCAAAGGCAAGCAAGGCCAGCCCATTGGGCGCGAGCACGCAACAGCACGCAACAGCGCATCGCAGCGACGAGCGAGCAGGCCCACGGCCCAGCTGCTCGGCGCGCGCTGTGGGCTTCGGCCTGCAGTGTGTCGCTGGGCGCGAGCGTGCGGTCCGTGTGTGCTTGCGTGATGTGGCCGGTCAAGGCCTTTGGTTCTTGGCCAGTTACATCATTAATACAATAGGCATATTGTATTTTCCAACAACACACAATTCATATTACTCAAACACTAGAGACACAGAGAACCCTAATTCTCTCTGTGCCTCCAAAGTGGGTTCTTCCCAAAAGCAAAGTATCTTGATCAATTGTCTAAGTTACGATAAGCAAGACGGATCTGAACGTGTCGGTGAACCAAGTGGAACGACAAGTGGAGTTCTTTGTTCGTGTTCGTTGACAGATTATTGTGGAAAACACGCTTCGAATGTAAGTTTGCTTAATATGTGCTTTATACATGTTTCCTGGCTTTGGGGATTGTTCCGCACATGTTATTATGTTTAACTGTATTCCCCTACAGTGGTATCATGAGCCTTATGTATTCAAAGCATGAATTAGCATGATTATTATTGTTTTTGCATCTGTCGAAAAATTTGGAATTTTTGTTGATTTTTCGGAATTTTTACGAATTATTGGATGAATTGCGTAATAATCAGGTCCGAAATAAAAAATGTTCGGTTTTTCGATTTTTAAAACCCTAATCTGATGGAAAACGATTTTCTAAGATCAACTCATGAGAATAGAATTGCGAAAACAGGCCTCGAAGTATCGTTTTTTGGGCGTTTTTGTTAATTTTTCATTAAAAATTAAAAGTGTTGGACAGTAATTCAATTAAAAGGTCAACCTAACTACTCAGAATTGCTTGAAATTTTGACACAATGTTTCTGGGTACATGCTTAATCTATGGTAAATATTTCAGATTTTTCCGATAAGTATAAACCCTAATTTTGCCTTTCCACAATTCATAAAATTTGAAACCCTAATTGAATTTTAATTAATTTTGGTTTAATAATTCGGTTAATTGGGAAAGGGGATATAATTTCATGGGTCAGTGGCTAATTTTAAAAATTATTGGATTAAAATTTTGATTGGTTTCGTTAATTTTAATCGCACTTAAACCAAATTATTAAAAATCTGAAATTTAATTGTTTATGAACGATTTAAAGCTTCGGATTTTATTAATTAAAAGTTCAAACTTTAAATGTTGATTCGTTCGTTCTTAAGAGTTTGAATATTGTTAGCCCTTGATTTAATAATTTTACGAAATTGGATTGTCGTTGGAATTTATTAAATCGGTAAAAATCATTGTTTTTCGAAAATAAAAATCGTAACTTTTTGAAAAATAAAATTAATGCAAGTTCGTGAAATTAAATTTAATTTTAATTGAGTTAGTCCGTAGCACGAACCAAAGGCACGAACACGAGTGTGGTGGACGTATGGCTCGTCGAGCCATACGGGCTGCTACACGAAGGCCAAGCCGCAGCGACACGAGCAGCAGCAAGCATGCTGCGTGCCTCGTGCGCGCTGGGCGAGGAAGGGGCAGGCATTGCTTGCGGGGGCTGCGATGAAGCAAGGCGCGAGCCATGCGACGTCCAGCACACACGAACGCACAACACGCAGCGCAGGGACGGCGGTGCTGCGAGGACGCGCGCGCGCGAAGGCCTGGGGTGTTCGAGCTTGCTCGTGCGCCTCATGGGCCAGACCCAAGGGATTGGGCTGGGCGCAAGCCAAGTCCAAGTACGTGATCGGACTTTTTTCGTTGAAAATTGTTTATTTCGTTGGGCTTCGTATATTTGCATTAATTTGGGCTAACGGGATATTTAATTTAATATTTTATTTGCTTGGGCCGGGCCGCGAGTTTTAATTTAATATTTCATAATTAATTATCCGGAATAATTATTGGTTTGATTGGGAGCCACTAAATGAAATTAAAATGAAATAATTATTTTTAATTATTTTCGTAGGTCGCATTATTTTTATTAAATTCAATTTTAATTAGAATAAAGTCTAAGGATTAATAATTTGGAAATTGATTAATCTTTTAGGACGCGTTTATGTGAACGTGAATTTTAATTAATTCACGTAAATACTTGCATATTTATATGGGCCATTCATTTTAGCATACGAATGGGTGAATGCATAGAATATAAATTTTATGTAATGCAGGTACTCCAAGTGACTAGTATGGCCAATTTAGGATAGTTAAATACGGTCTGCGAACCGTTCTATCTTTGAATGTAAAGTTTTAAATATGGTCTGCGTACCATGGAAATTTTGATGTAATTTATTATTTTCAAGTATTTCTAAGTTTAGAACTTTAAGTTAGCATTTGAACGAAGATTCAAGACGATGCCAAGCTAACAAGGAGGTGATGAAGATTGGATGCTTCAAGACAAGATGTTTTGGGCCATACTAGATCACCATTTATTTATGCACTTCTATATATATATATATATTATGCGTGAATGTATGAATGTATGTATGCTTTGCATGAACAGGTTGTTTCCTATGAATCGATTAGTTTTAAGTTCACTAAATAATCGAACCAACATAGAAAAAACTAGGTCCAAGTAACATTGAGTTTAAAATTGCCTTCTAAATCAAGCACTTACAAAAATCTAAGGATCTAAGATAGTAGGTTTACGCTAAAGCGAGGTGCTATTTTAGTTGACTTAGGTGGTAAGGCGTCCTAAAGGAGCACGTTGATTGTGGTTTCAACTCAAACAACAATGGCATTATGCTGTGGCAATGGGATAAATTATGGTATTAATTTATTAACCAAGAGTAATTTGGAGATTACTAGCAATAGGTTTTGCTTACCTAAAATCTTAAACTACTTAAGACATGCTAAAGCTGCTTAAGGATTTAAGACTTTTGGGGTCTTGGAATCGTTTCATTCATTTTGGACCATGTTTTATTTTTTGCATGAATGAAATGTTTAATAGCTTTGATGATTGCGTGAATGCTTTTATTTCAAGTTATTAAAATATGATAAATGTTTTCTTTGCTAGTTCATTCTGTAGAATAGTCAATCTTCAACCTTATTGCGTTCGGACAATAGAACTGCGATATTTCCCCGATCGATTGGTAACTATTTTGAGAGCAATTCTCAAAGAAAAGGAGAGTGAGAGCGTATCTTGAATGCTATTTTCTTATAGTGATCTTCATGGTTGTTTTCAAACTAAAGTTTGAATGGTAGACCAATTGGACCTCATATATTCAGAATACTGGGTAGTTTTGAAATAATGAAGTATTGAGTTAAAGACTCATGTATAACCAATGGTTAACAACCAATTTTCTTTTGATTCGACAATGAACTAGACTCATTGGATGCGGTCATTCAAAGTGAATAAAAGAAAGGGACTTTGTACGCATAACAAAGTAAGAAGTTCAAGTAAAGAGTAAAATCTTTAGGACTATAAGAAAACGTGCTAGAAAGGATAGGAAAGGGGAACAAAAGAAATGAATTCAATATTCAATTTCTGCCTAAAAGTTTGTGTTAAAGAGAAACGACTTAGCAAATAAACTCCTATGGTATTAGATTACCGCTTGAGGTTCTAATTCTTGTTAAGAACTCAAATTCCGGGAGCTAAGTCTGGTAATTGACCTACAAGTGGGGAAATGAAACAAAGTTGTGCTACATTAACGGAAAGGTCATCATGTTTGTTTTAAAGTCCTTCTAAAGGCTGGAAGATAATGGTATTATGTTCCATTAATCATCATAATCATTTTCTGTTTGGACAACGGAAAGACTCACATTCAAAGTAAACAAAAACATTCGTTGAATGTTTATTTGAATGAAATGGTCATTTAAGGGTTGAGTCATATGATTGATTAAAAAACAAACGAATCTCTTCACACTCAAACTTCAGAAGGTTCAAATCAAACACTTTGATTTGTGTTCCACATATCTTTGGGAATGTCATACGACCATATCAACAAATCAACATTCTAAGATTCCATGGCATGGATTTCTGAAAGTTGGTTAATTTAAGACACGTGGATCTTGCTTGTTGAACATGACATAGAAATGGACTATTGTTAGAAGTTTCTAGACAATGAAGTTCATGGGCCAAAGATGGATTTTATGACTTACCTATTTCACAAGAATTTGAGAAAATATGGCTATATTTACTCAAAGTGAAATGTGTGAAATGCTTCAATGTAATTCACAAAAGGGTATAAAATCAACTTGGCAAGAATTTTGGAACATCTAGGCTGGGTCAAGGTGATGTTTGCATGAGCCAAGAAAGATTATCTAGATTGTTTATATGGCATTATAACAATCGAAGCTCCATAAGAATATGGTATGTCCAAATGGAGAAATCGGAATCTATTTCGATTAACGATAATCACGACTATTTTCCTATATAGTTTCTAATTACACTCTCAAGTGACTATCACACTAGACAAGGTTGTAAAAGCTAAGGATAAGATGTCATAAGGATTGAACTTCGGTTCAGTACATCTTTTCAGTACATATATATATCTAGGGTTGTCAAACCCAGTGGGAGTTAGTGTTTACATCAAAAAAGCTCAAGGATAGATATATGTTTCTTTATGAGCGACTCATAGAAACAAAAGGTATTGATTCTACCACAAATCTGAGAACATATGGTTGTTGCTTAAGATAATGTCTTTTAGGAAACCATCATATTTCCAAAAAGGCAAGTGGGAGAAAAATGACCTCGAATGGACTTCGAGTCAAGCAACAAACAAATGTAGGATACTTAGGAGTCTTTGGAAAAGCTCCGTATTTAGAAGCCTTTGGAAGATCTTCATGAAGACTTTAGAAGTGCTTCAAGAGAATCCTAATACTCAAAGGACTTGAGTAATGTCTTTATAGACACTAACGTTTAATGTTCAATACCTAGGTAAATCGTATAAGGAATAGAATTCAACCAAGATAGATACATAGATATCTTGAGGATTGAAAACTATGAAGACTTTGGAAAGTGCTTCAAAAACGTACGACTTACAGGTTAGCTACGACGAATTAAAAATTCCCAAAATTAGTTTGAGGCCATTTCATCCAAAGTACCTTCATCTTAGAGAATCAAATCTATGATTTGGTTGATTTGCATAAAGGGTTCACTCCCATTAGTTGCAAACATGTTTTCTAAACATACAACGTTAATTTGCATAAAGGGTTTACTCCCATTGGTTGCAAACATGTTTTCAAAACATACAGAGGTGATATTGTATACTGATACAAAAGAAAAGCTAGATTGATGGTTAAAGATTGTAAACAACTTCACGGCGTTGATAATGTTGAAATCTTTTTCACCAAGTCGGAATGCTTGAACTATTTTGGATAAATCTAGCAATCATTGCATATGACAATATGGCAATTGGAAAACGAAACACCTTACTCAATTGGACTTGTAGAAAGGAATTGTGTACATCACACAATGTAAAAGTTTTGGATGCTAGATAAAAGAGCAAGCTTAAGAAATCTATTCGTAGATTAAAGCATGCAAGTGGGAATTGGACCATATTTGTCTAAAAGGCTATTGAGCAATCATAGCTTTATGAAAATATGGATCATCTTATAGATGAGGAGTTTAGTGGGAGCTAAGTCAAGTTTATTGGTTCTATATATGAGATACATATTGATACACTCATATTTTATATAGTTTTTACCCCCGTCCCGTATGCACTTTTCATCTCATTTGAGCTCTTCAGAGCCTATTTTAGTGCTAATGTGTGTTGTGTAATGTCTGTTAGTTGCAGGGCTGTTTTTTATGATAATTGATCTTTGGGGGCCCGTTTCTTATCACTCTTGGATGACTACACGGATCCCGAGGCATTGCGGGATGATCTAGCTAGCTTCAAAGGGGCCACGAGCGTCAAACTTGGCCCAAAGGAGTTGGGCCTAGGCCTCAAGTTCTAAATCAAGGCAAATACGTCAAATTAAGCTCAAAACCTGTGGCCCCGGTTTTCGCAAACCGGCAGGTTTTGAGGAACGAAGAAAACTTCTCTTAGGTGCGAAACTGGCAGGTTTTGGGAAACCTGTGGCCCCGGTTTTTGCTACCTGATGACACCTAACTGGGCTGAAAACCGGCTGGTTTCTGGAAACCGGGGTGCCCGGTTTTCGATCCCATTACGTTTTCTTTTGCTTAGTTACTCCGTAGGATTAAGGGGAGGCTTATATATATTTTTAGTGTTTTTAGTACGTTTTCTTCTCGCCGAACTTCGTATTATTATTATTGCTTAGCTTAAAACTTCAATTTTTATTCTCCAAACACTCAACTTTAGATTAATTAAAGATTCAAACTTTCTGTTATCGTTCGTTCTTCGTTATTAGGTATTTCTTTATTTCTGATTTTATTATTCAATTTCAATCATGCTTTTATTTAATATGTTTATTTGGTTTAATTTAAATATGTGTGAGTAGTTGATTTTCTAGGGTTTTGGGAATCCATGAACGAATGTGAAGGGATGATTAATTGTTGTTGATTGTTGGTTTAGCTGTTAATTCCTATTGATTGCTCCTATTTACTTTGCAATTAGATTTGCGCAGGTTTGATTGTATTAGTTTCGCAATATCAAATTAAGATTCGAGAGATGCAATTTGATGTTTAGGCTTGTGTCAATAGGTGGAATTGGGATTAATACGTAGCGAGAGCCTGTTAATTCTAAGTCTATGATTAGTATCGATTCGAGAGAGCATGCTAGTCTAATTAACTGTTTTATTGATTATTATCGATTGTTGTCATCCTGGAATGTTGTTCATCGGTGAACCTATGCCCTAGACCTTTTAATATCTGATTTTTCCCTATTTTAATATCGTCCTAGTTATATTATACAAATCAATCCATATTCTTGTTTCCCAATAGTCTAGAATTACCGATTAATAGTAGAAAGAACATTGTTTCCCTGTGGATACGATCCCTGCTTCCCTTGCTATATTTTTAGTTGGTGAACATTAGGTTTATCTTTGATAGGAGTGTGATTTAGCCTGTCAAATTTTGCGCCGTTGCCGGGGAAACGGTTTTATTTTCTGTTGTTAATTGCTTATCCTAGATTATTGTTTGTTACTACTCAAGGAACTCACGTTCCTTGAGACCGGATCTCACATTGTTTTGTAGTCTTTGTCTATGCCTAGGACCGTAGGTACTAGTAATCTTACTCCATTCGATCCTGAGCCCGAAAGAACCTTTCGTAGACGAAGAACTTTCATTGCACAGTGTGGGAATTACTCTGATTCTGATCATAATATTGGCGATCTTTTTCCTTCAGATACAAATTCAGTTTCAGAGATAGAGATGGCTGACGAAACTCCACTACCGCCACCTACCCCACGGCTTACAGATTACTCTAAGCCAAGTCTGTCCGTGCTACAAAAGGCAATCATGCCTTCTATTGCAGCTGAGACCTTCAAGATTGAGCCTGCATTGATTAACATGATTGAGAGACGTCAGTACGGTGGGGAACCAGGTGAAGATCCGAATCTTCACATACAGTCCTTTATCCAATATTGTTCAACATCAAGCAAAAGGGATTGACTCCGGAGCAGACTATGGAGATACTTTTCCCGTTCTCTTTGAGTGGGAAAGCCAAATTGTGGATTAATGGGTTGAATCGGGCGGCTTTGAAAATCACTAATTGGGAGTCCTTGGCTCGTGCTTTTTATGTTAAATATTTTCCACCTGAGAAAACAGCTCGTCTGAGGGGTCAGATATTAGGTATCTCACAACAAGCAGATGAGAGTTTGTTCGAGGTCTGGGAGAGATTCAAGGATTTACAGAGAGAGTTCCCGCACCATGGTCTGGATGATTGGTTCTTGATTCAGCAGTTTTATAATGGTCTGGGCAATGAGTCTAGACGTTTGTTAGATTCGGCTGCCAGTGGGAGGTTCATGCAACTTGAGGTACCTAGAGCTATGGAGGTGATTGAGGAAATAGCCATTCACAATGCCCAGTATGGGAATCCTAGAGGTCTATCAAATAGGGGTGGTAAGCATGATTTAAATTCTATTGAACAATTAACTGCCCAATTGACTGCTTTACACTATAAGTTTGATAATATGCAAGCAGCCAATGCTCAATCTGCCCAACCTGCTACTGTTTGTGAAAGTTGTGGAATGTCTGGTCATTATGCACAGGATTGTAGGAGCTCTATTGAACAATGTAACGCATTTCAATCCTACAAACAAAACAACCCATTCTCCAACTCTTACAATGAGGGCTACAAAAACAACCCTCTACTATCCTACAGGAGCAACAATATCCAGAACCCTCACCAAGTCCAACATCCACCGCAACAACCATACCAACCCCCACATTAACAATCCTACCAACCACGGAACAACTACAACCAACAGTCTAGTGGACCACCTAGGTTCCCTAGACAACACACACCACCCCCACCACCACAACCTCAAGCCACACAGCCTGACCCTATGCTAGTAGAGATGAGGAACATGATGCTACAAATGCAAAAATCTCTAAGTGAAAAGGATGCAAAGATCGATGCTCTTACTGCTCACAACAAGATAATTGATACACAGTTGGCACAGATGGCTACTACTATTGCAGGGAGGCCACCAGGCCAATTTCCTTCACAGCCCGAAAATAGGGAAACTGCTAATGCAATTACATTGAGGAGTGGTAGGGATTATGATGGTCCTTCTATGCCGGTTGAGGTTGATTATGGGGTGTCTGCTAGTGGCCTGGTCAGTGAGGAAATCCCAAAGATAGTTATGGATGGTAAGGAAGCTGAAAAGGTAGTCAATGAGAATGAGGCTACAACTGAGGTTAAGAAGGGGACAGATATTCAAGTACCACCTATTGCACTCCCCTTCCCAAACCGGCAACTCAAGAATAAGCTAGACAAGCAGTTTGGCAGATTCTTGGAAGTGGTCAAAAATCTGCAGGTAACGGTTCCTTTTACTGAATTAATTTTACAGGTTCCTGCTTATGCTAAATTCATGAAAGATATTTTGACCAGGAAACGTGCTTTTTGTGAGGTAGAGACTGTAGCTTTCACTGAGGAATGTAGTGCTTATTTGCAAAACAAGTCTCCACCTAAACTTAAAGACCCCGGGAGTTTTTCCATCCCATGTAACATTGGCACCGTATTTATTGATAAAGCTTTATGTGATTTAGGTGCTAGTGTGTCTGTCATGCCTTTGTCTGTCTGTACTAAACTGAATATGGGTGAGCTTAAGGTTACCAATATCACTCTGCAAATGGCCGACCGTTCTGTCAAATACCCCTTAGGTGTTTTAGAGGGCGTCCCTGTTAGAGTAGGTAAATTCTATATACCTGTAGACTTTGTGGTACTAGACATGCAAGAGGATTCTCAAATTCCCATAATCTTAGGTAGACCCTTCCTTCACACGGCGGGGGCGGTTATTGATGTTAAAAGTGGGAAATTGACTTTGTCTGTTGGGGATGATAAGGTGACTTTTAATCTGAATAGTGCCTTAAAAAGTCCCATGCTAGAGGAAGAACAATGCTATCGTATTGATGTAGTTGATTTTATTACTCGTGATAACGTCTCCCAAGTTCTCGAAAGAGATCCTTTGGAGGCAGTGCTTTGTTGTGAATCTTCTGCAGGTGATAGCAGTTCTTGGAGTGCTGAAGTGGATGCTCTAGAATTGGCTCTTGTTGGTGAAGGGTCCGAACCAGAGAGCACCAAATTGAAGAGGTTAGTTCGGCCGGTTTGTCCTGTTAAAGAGGTAAAGAAACCCGAACTTAAGCCTCTTCCTTCCAACCTTAAATATGCGTTTTTAGATGATGAACAACTTTGCCCTGTGATCGTCAGTACTGCACTTGATGCAGACCAGTTATCCCAACTTCTTATTGTGTTGAAAAAGCACAAAAGGGCCATTGGGTACAGTATTGATGATTTAAAGGGGATTAGCCTTGACTTTTGCATGCATAGGATACATCTAGATGAAAATCATAAACCATGCATTCAACCCCAGCGTCATTTGAACCCTGTCATGCAAGATGTTATAAAAGCTGAAGTTATGAAATTGCTTGATGCGGGTATTGTATATGCTGTGTCTGATTCTAAGTGGGTGAGTCCGGTTCAGGTAGTGCCTAAGAAATGGGGGACAACTGTGGTTAGAAATGAGAAAAACGAGTTGATACCAACTAGGGTAGTCACAGGTTGGCGCATGTGCATTGATTATAGGCGCCTGAATGTTGCTACTAAAAAGTACCACTTTCCCCTTCCCTTCATTGATCAAATGTTAGAAAGGCTAGCCTGTCACAAGTTTTTCTGTTATCTGGATGGTTATTCTGGTTTCTTTCAAATTCCCATACATCCAGACGATCAGGAAAAGACCACCTTCACCTGTCCCTATGGTACCTTTGCATATCGTAGGATGCCCTTTGGTCTGTGTAATGCACCCGCTACTTTCCAACGTTGCATGATGAGCATCTTTTCTGAGTTTATTGAGTCTATCATGGAAGTGTTTATGGATGATTTTAGTGTCTATGGTACTTCTTTTGATTCTTGCTTGCTAAATCTGACTAAAGTTTTGAAAAGATGTGAAGAGTGTAACTTAGTCCTAAATTGGGAAAAGTGTCATTTCATGGTTACTGAAGGGGTGGTCTTGGGACACTTAATATCCGATAAGGGCATTCAAGTGGATCGAGCTAAGGTCCAAGTGATTGAACAATTGCCCCCTCCAGTTAATGTGAAGGGTGTTAGAAGTTTTCTTGGTCATGCGGGGTTTTATCGCCGCTTTATCAAGGATTTTTCTAAAATTGTTAAACCACTTACCCAACTCCTCCTCAAGGATGCCCCGTTTGTGTTTACTGATGCTTGTCTTTAGGCTTTTGACAGGATTAAACAGGCACTGATTTCGGCTCCTATCATTCATTCTCCCGAATGGGGTCTTCCGTTCGAGATAATGTGTGATGCAAGTGATTATGCAGTTGGGGCAGTTTTGGGTCAGAGAAAGGAAAAGGTTTTGCATGCCATCTATTATGCAAGTAAGACTTTAGATGAAGCTCAGGTTAATTATGCTACTACTTAGAAAGAGCTTCTAGCCATAGTCTATGCCTTGGATAAATTTCGTACTTACCTGATATAGGGTCCAAGGTGATAGTCTACACTGACCATGCGGCTCTTAAGTATCTTCTCTCCAAGAAGGAAGTCAAGCCTAGGCTCATCCGATGGATACTACTGCTACAGGAGTTTGATCTGGAGATTCGCGACAAGAAAGGGGCTGAGAATGTGGTTGCAGATCACTTGTCTAGATTGAGGTATGATGATGGTAAGGGATCTACACCAATCGATGATTCATTTCCAGATGATCATCTACTTGCACTTGCCAGTCAGTCACCATGGTTTGCAGATTTTGCTAACTACATTGTAGGGGGTATTCTTCCGGCCGATCTTACATATCAACAGAAGAAGAAATTCCCCCATGATGTTCGATTCTATTTTTGGGATGACCCTTATTTGTTTCGTGAGACTGCTGAGGGGTTGTACAAGTGTTGTGTTCCGGAATGGGAAGTCCAAGGTATTATCAGTAGGTTTCATTCTTCACCTTATGGTGGTCACCATGGACCGTCAAAGACTAACGCTAAGTTGTCACAATGTGGTTTTTACTGGCCTACTATGTTCAAGGATGCATAGGCTTTCATTATGGCTTGTGATGCGTGCCAGAGGGCCGACACTATTTCGAGGAGGTATGAGATGCCACAGAACGGAATTCTAGAGGTTGAGGTTTTCGACGTGTGGGGAATTGACTACATGGGACCATTTCCATCGTCCAAGGGTAATCGGTATATCCTTGTTGCTGTAGATTATGTGTCGAAGTGGGTGGAAGCCGTTGCCTCACCTACCAATGACGCTAAAACGGTCATTTCTCTGTTCAAGAAGGTCATTTTTCCTAGATTTGGGGTTCCGCGAGCTTTGATTAGTGATGGAGGGTCACACTTCCATGAGAAGCATCTGGATGCGCTCCTGCGCAAGTATGGGGTTTATCACCGCACTGGGCTAGCCTATCACCCTCAGACGAGTGGGCAAGTTGAGGTCTCTAACCGAGAGATCAAATCTATCCTTGAGAAAGTGGTGGCGAAGTCTAGGAAGGATTGGAGCGATAAGCTAGATGACACTCTGTGGGCATATAGAACCGCCTTTAAGACACCTATTGGTACCTCCCCGTATAGGTTGGTGTATGGCAAGGGGTGTCATTTACCAGTAGAAATGGAGTACAAAGCTTATTGGGCAATCAAACAGCTCCACATGGATGCAAAGTTAGCCGGTGAGAAGCGGTTACTTCAATTGAATGAGCTGGATGAATTCCGATTACAAGCATATGATAGTGCCCGGATTTATAAGGAAAAGACCAAGAGGTGGCACGACAATCACATTCTGCATAGAGAGTTCGCGGTGGGCGACAAGGTTCTACTTTTCAACTCTAGGCTTAAGTTATTTCCTGGAAAACTTAAGTCTAGGTGGTCTGGGCCGTTCACCGTGACTATGGTAAGCAAGTTTGGGTCAGTTGAAGTAGAAAATAATAATGGGGAGCGATTCAAAGTTAACGGGCAACGTCTGAAGTTGTACCATGATGGGGCTACTGTAGGAGTGGTTGAGGTTCATCACCTCAATCCCTCCGCCCCATGAGATGCATATACGAGGTAACAAGGTCGAGCGGGACCTAGAAATAAACCAGCGCTTTGCGGGAGGCAACCCGTATTTTATTGCTTACTTTGGTTTGAATTTTAGTTTATGTCCTTTAATTTTGTTTATTACTGTTTTCTTATGTTCTTAGTTTAGGTTCTATAGCTTTAGAGAGGTGAGGAGAGTGGAATTTTACCAATTGGTCGTTTGAGTAATGTGCAGATTTCAATACCAAGTATGAGCAATTTGGAGGATTATGGTCGTGTTAACAGGCAAGGAAAACCGGCCGGTTCGTGGGAACCTGCCGGTTTCGAGCTTAAACATTTATTCTTGCCTTAGAAATTTTTGGGGTGCAGGTGGTCGTAAGTGAAAATATTCAGCGAAAACCGGCCGGTTTTATCAAAACCTGCCGGTTCCGTAAGCACAGCAAGAAATCAGCGTCCAATGAAATTTTGAAGGAAAAGAAGGGAAAAATAGCGAAAACCGGGGTGGCAGGATTTCGGAAACCTGCCGGTTTCGTAAGGATCAGGAACTTAGTGAAAAACCAAAAACCGGCAGGTTTGTGAGAACCTGGCCGGCCGGTTTTCGAAACTTTGGAGCCAATGTCAGTTTCAGCGAAAACCTGGGGGGGCTGGTTTCGCGAAACCGGCCGGTTTCGAGCAGAAGAGGAGATTTCTCTTTTCGCGAAAACCGGCAGGTTTGTGAAAACCGGCCGGTTTTCGGGAAAAATACCGAAACAGAATAGCAGCAGCAGCAGTTTCCACGGGCATTCATACTCACATCTCATCTTCCTCCTCAATTTTTTCCCCAATCTCCATTAAACCTCAAAACCCTAACTCTTCAAATCCTCATACCACCTTCATTACTCCACCAAATTACAAGTTTCTTACATCAAAATCATCCTCATCCTTCCCTCTTTCATCTCTTGGTATCAATTCCTTGTTTTTCACTCAGATTCTTGAAAGAGGGATTTCACCCAAAAAGCTTGAAAATCCATCAATGGCACCAACTAAGAGGTCAAGGGCAGAGGCAAGTACGAGTAGGGCACCTTCACCACCTCCCGAAGTGCAGCTTGAGCAAGATACAACTTACCCGGATGAGGTGTTCGAGTCCTACGATCAACAACGCCGGTTTAAGCAACTCAAAGGTAAACCCATCCATCCCACTCGTTGGTTACATAAGGAAAGTCTGAACAAGTTAGGGATTGATAAAGAATTGAAAAAACTATTTCAACATGCTGGTATAGGTAGAATGTATGACATTTGTGGTAAAAAGAACCTATGCACGTCTCACTCTCGAATGCTTGAGTAGTTTCAATGTAGAAAAAGGGCGTGGTAGTGAAATTACGCATGTATCTTTCCAAATGTTCAATCAAAATTACCGCATGTCTATGAGAGATTTTGCCCGAGTGTATGGTATGAATGTAGGCGGACCTAAGGAACCCCCCGCTCCCTACAATGTTTTGGAATTGTGGACCACTTTAACAGGAGAGGTAACAGAGGATGTGCAACATCTCCATGCCACTTCCTTCCAACACCCCTTGCTTAGGGTAGGCCAACGGTTCTTCGGGTTGACTTTCTTTGGGAGATTTGAGCCTAATAATGTCTGGAGTACTGAGTTGATGATTTTGGGAAGTTGGGTGTATAGGGGAGCTAATTCTTGCAAGATCAATGTAGCCCACCACATGGCCCTACATTTTCAGGCTCTCGGGAAGCAGTCATCCACCCGTCCCATTGTGTTGGGAGGCATGATCACACACCTAGCTATGAGTGTGGCAAATTTTGTTCAGCCAGAGACTGGGCATAGAGGGTGGTATTGCCATGACACTTCTCTATATGGAGAGGCAAGGGTGGATTAGGCCCTTAAACCATAGTCTAGTGCCTGGAGAGATTCAATGGATGTTTAATGGGAAGCCTCTTTTCACACTACCTAATACTGCTCTCACAGCTTTTATCCCCGATCAGGCTAGTTATCTTTATGACATCCCCGCTGAGCAGGTTCCTGTTCAGCAACCTATACATGAGCAAGCCTATTTCAGAGATGTAGCACGGGCTGCAGGCCAGCCTGGTGAGCCCGGCCCCCTAGACCCAGAGATCATATATGCTAGATTCCGGCAACTCGAGGTTAACCAAGACGCTCTCACTTCCCATTTCAATCGATTTGAGAGTCAATTATGGGGCCGATTTGACCGGCTTGAGAGTCACTTCGAGAGCCGGTTCGATCATTTTGAGAGCCAACTGGCGAGTCGATTTGCCCATGACGTGGGCAAGGGAGTTCTGGTGCGGGTCCGAGTGGTGGACAGGTGGGTGGCGATGATAATGGTGATGATGATGATATTGGTGAAGATTCCATACCCCTTTGGCCAATGAGGACATTGTCCGATTTAGCTTGGGGGGGGGGGGGTATTTGCTTCTTGTACATATTGGTATGTTTTCCCTTCTTCTTTTCTATTGTTTTTAGTGTATGTGTGTTTGGTTGCTTCTTTAGGATAGTTTTTGCTTTGATAATTTTTGCTTTAAAAAAATTAAAAATACAAAAATACGTGTTGATCAATGAGATTTAGACAATTAATTCCCTGTGCCCCTTTGGTTCGAACTTGTATTTTGATGATTCAAGCTGATAAGACAGGTGAGCATATTGGATTGACTGTTTGATGTATGAACTACAGTTGTATTGACTCTTGTCAAAGGTCCACTTTGTCCCACTTTTCATATGTATAATGCTGGATTGTGGTTAGCTGTGAGGTCTTGAGCCTTGATTTTTCAGAGTGCTTAATTCCTGGTGTTGCATTGATCTGAGTTTTTGGTTTTCGACTATTAGTATGCTTAACACACTTGCACTTTGCGCATGATGAAAGGCCATTCTTTAGGAAGCTTTCAGACGATCTTAGATACATCTGTTCCTGCTTTTTCTTTCCCATGTTTAGCCTTGACCGTTTTCTTCATTTAACTCCACAAAACAGCCCTTATTAGCCCCGTTGGTTACTTATCCCGAGTCTAGCTTGGGGGAGCTATCATTTGTTAGTATCGGTTTATTTTGTTGAGATGGTTGGCTTTAAAGGCCTATGTTACTCAAGGTTGTGTTTCCGTGTACTCGGGAAGTTAGCAAAGAAAGAGGTGTATTCATTAGTTGGCACCTAAAAGTTTGTGGTTATGGGTATTATAGTTTGTACATATCTAGCCGTTTATTTTCGTCGTTATATACAAAAAAAATATAGAGAAAAAGAAAAAAAAAAAAAAAGGAAGAAAAAAAAAGAACAAAAATATGTCATTTATTTTGTAGTATTAGAAAAGCTAGGAAAAGGGTAGAAGTTGATTCATACTACGAAATCTATTGGTTACTTCCTCCCTTATGGTTATGTTTTGGTTATTGATGAGTTTGTTTTCGGAGATGATTTCTTTGGTATCATTGGTTGTTTTTGCTCCCCAAGTTAGACTTTATTACTCACATATCCAGAATATTCCTTACCCCTTGTTTATACCCGGCCAATGTTACAAGCCTATATAAAGACCTTTTTTATCATTGTGCAATGTGTGTATAACAATAGGTTGAAAATAGTCGTTTATCAAGGGCCAAGGAGCATATGCGCATTTCGAGTCGACTCCGGTGTAGGTCGAGTGTTTAGGAGAACCTTCAAACACACTAGTGTTGTGAGTTGGGAGGGGCTACTACTCATTCGGTAGTATGCATGCTCATAATGGGAAGGTGAGTGAACGGGCCACAATTGGTTCGCTTAGCCCGCCACATAACGAGAAAGTGATTCACTTGGTGAGGCCCGATCTTGATTTTATACGTAAGACTTGTGAGCCTTGCTTGAACTTTGTACCGGTTTGATGTGTAACTGTGGGGATTAGAGATTTCGGTCATGATATTTGCTTACCGTGATTTGAATCTTGTTTTATCACCCATCTTTTTGCATAGATTTTGGGGTGAGTTAATCGTTTACGTCTCATTGATGCTCTTTGCTTAGGGACAAGCAAAGGTTTAGCTTGGGGTAGTTTGATACACTCATATTTTATATAGTTTTTACCCCCGTCCCGTATGCACTTTTCATCTCATTTGAGCTATTCGGAGCCTATTTTAGTGCTAATGTGTGTTGTGTAGTGTATGTTAGTTGTAGGGCTGTTTTTGATGATAATTGATCTTTGGGGGCCGGATTCTTATCACTCTTGGATGACTACACGGATCCCGAGACATTGCGGGATGATCTAGCTAGCTTCAAAGGGGCCACGAGCGTCAAACTTGTCCCAAAGGAGTTGGGCCTAGGCCTCAAGTTCTAACTCAAGGCAAATACGTCAAATTGAGCTCAAAACCTGTGGCCCCGGTTTTCGCAAACCGGCAGGTTTTGAGGAACGAAGAAAACTTCTCTTAGGTGCGAAACCGGCAGGTTTTGGGAAACCTGTGGCCCCAGTTTTCGCTACCTGATGACTTTAGTACACCTAACTGGGCCGAAAACCGGCCGGTTTCTGGAAACCGGGGTGCCCGATTTTCGGTCCCATTACGTTTTCTTTTGCTTAGTTACTCCGTAGGATTAAGGGGAGGCTTATATATATTTTTAGTGTTTTTAATATGTTTTCTTCTCGCCAAACTTCGTATTATTATTATTGCTTAGTTTAAAACTTCAATTTTTATTCTCCAAACACTCAACTTTAGATTAATTAAAGATTCAAACTTTCAGTTATCGTTCGTTCTTCGTTATTAGGTATTTCTTTATTTCTGATTTTATTATTCAATTTCAATCATGCTTTTATGTAATATGTTTATTTGGTTTAATTTAAATATGTGTGAGTAGTTGATTTTCTAGGGTTTTGGGAATCCATGAACGAATGTGAAGGGATGATTAATTGTTGTTGATTGTTGGTTTAGCTGTTAATTCCTATTGATTGCTCCTATTTACTTTGCAATTAGATTTGCGTAGGTTTGATTGTATTAGTTTCGCAATATCAAATTAAGATCCGAGAGATGGAATTTGATGTTTAGGCTTGTGTCAATAGGTGGAATTGGGATTAATACGTAGCGAGAGCCTGTTAATTCTAAGTCTATGATTAGTATCGATTCGAGAGAGCATGCTAGTCTAATTAACTGTTTTATTGATTATTATCGATTGTTGTCATCCTGGAATGTTGTTCATCGGTGAACCTATGCCCTAGACCTTTTAATATCTGATTTTTCCCTATTTTATTATCGTCCTAGTTATATTATACAAATCAATCCATATTCTTGTTTCCCAATAGTCTAGAATTGCCGATTAATAGTAGAAAGAACATTGTTTCCCTGTGGATACGATCCCTGCTTCCCTTGCTATATTTTTAGTTGGTGAACGTTAGGTTTATCTTTGATAGGAGTGCGATTTAGCCTGTCACATATATCTCTATTGAAAATGACATTCAAATGGTTAGATTTGAAAGTATTTGTCAATATTAGAACCATGGAGAAACTTAGAACATACTGGGTTAAAGATCTATTGGATAGGATCTAAAGCGTTGTTTGGATTTTGTAAAAGTAATTACTAAATCAAACACAATGGAGAGACTCAAAAGGGACTCTCAACCTATATGAGTAAGTCTAAGTTATGAATTCTTTAACTAAGTATAAAGCTAGGCTGTTATTCACTAGAGTTAAGCATGAAGGACCTTGAAGAGGTACCTCACCTTATATCACATGGCAAAGCCAAGATTTTAGCAAGATTTAGTGTCTCTTGAAACAGAATGAAGCTAAAAGTTACATGGATGGATTTTAAAATGCGAATGGGTTTTGTATTACAATCAATCATGTATAATGTGATATTTAGATCGCCAAGATAACTCGTGAACATTTGATCGTGACGAGTTTATACCAATCTCTATTGATCTGGATCAAAGATCATTGGAACAGTATCAAGAACATCCAATACATTTGGAGATGTAGGATGAGCACTTGATAAGAGGAAGTGAAGATAATAAAAGTTTTTGATGCTACATGCATTTGCCTAAGCAAAAGTTGAATCTTGTTGTTAGGTAAACCACAAACAAACACGGGCAATTAGGCGTCGTGATTAAAAGGTGGTTACATAGGTTCTAAACCATATGTGATGCATGGGAAACAGAATCAATGATTAGTTTCCAAGTTCTCAGTTGAAAGATGTATCTCCCACATCTATGTGAACTGGTTGGAGCATTCCAAAAGGGAAGCATCATTTGAAATTCTACATAATTGAAATGAATTCATTGTTGCCTAAGAAGCAATAAAAGGGAATTGTTTTTAGTGGGAGTTCTTCAATGAACTCAGGTTGATCACAAGTCTGCTACCTGGATGATTTTCTATTTTAGATATTATTATCATTCTAAACAGAAACGAAAGACTAGATCATTCTAGAAACATATTCAAAGATCTTTTCATCTTACATCGAAAGGCTTTCGATAGAAAGGATGCTAAGGATAGCAAAGTATGATAAACTAAACCTCTGCATTGAATGATACACAACATTCATATGCAGATATGGAATCAAGTTTGAGTTCCATGAATGTTTTAAGTATTGGGTGAAAGGCCTATATCTGTAAAACATTAAATGCTTGATTTTGGGTTTGAGGCCCACAAATTGGTAAGCATTTGGTTTAAACATTTATCATTTATGAAATTATATTTCATAGTTCATTTAATCTTGGTTTAGTATTAAATGATAAGTCCATGTGATTCAAATCATTCAAATGGTATGTCAAGATGGATTCTTCGACAAAGAAACACCCATAAGTGAACTTGAATATTGAAGTCACAAAGGATCCCTAATCCAGGTCATTGAAAGGTGGACGACCAATGACTAATGAAGATTAGACTGCAAGTTGATTTATAGTTTTGTTTCTTGAACTAGATGGACTGGATGTCAGAAATCATTTGCATAGATACTTATTGGATATTGTATCGGATTGACGATGAGAACACTTTAAGAGATTAAAGTCATGTCATAGGTAGTTCTCATTAATGGTGATTAGAAACCGTTCCTCAGAACATGAGCGATTATGTCTGCTCGTTTGAGAATTAGTTCGCTTTGATACTAGCTAAACGTCGCACCGTAAAAGGAGGCTATAAAAGCAGTTATTGGGCGTACTATGAATCAAAGTGAGTGTTCATAGATTGCAAGAATGGATTGTCTATCTTTGATAGGATATGGTGTTGTTGTGTAACAAGGCCTCTCGGAGAGTTAGATACTGTAAAATGCATGGCCGTGCTCAAAATGGTTAGGCTTAACCTTCTGCAAAAGTTTGACAGTTGAACTCTGTAATCCGAGAAACACTTCTGGACCTAATAAGGATGGCTTGGATCTTACCTTATGTTCAGTAAGTAACAATAAGTGACAAAGGAATGTGGATGCACACTTGTCTGAATGACAAGTGGGAGATTGAAGGAAATATGTCCTTCACCCAAGGTGCATTAAGTCTAATACCAAGGTTCAGATTAATTGCGAACAATTAATTCAGTGAGATCAAGTGATCGGAACAGCTAGCTGCATGGAGCAATGCTTCCGATCAGTGAGTTCTAATGGATATTGAACTCACAACTTACTCTTGACTGAACCTACAAGGTCACACCAATGACACGTAACAGATCACCGGATTAAATGAAACGGAAATTCATTTAATAGCTTTTCGGGAATTAGTTGGAAACGTATTACACGATACGACCTTTGTCGGAATCGTATATCGTATCGCGAATATTCGTAAGGGGCGACACGAATAAATCGTATCGTACGACGGTGATTCGTCGTATACGAAACGCTAAATAATATATCGGAAATATATTAAATCGCGAATACGAAGGGCATCGGAGTTGCCGGCCCGTCGAGTCAAGCACGTAAGCGTGCAACGCCCAACGAGCCAGCAAGCTAGCGAGCAAAGGCAAGCAAGGCCAGCCCATTGGGCGCGAGCACGCAACAGCACGCAACATCGCATCACATCGACGAGCGAGCAGGCCCACGGCCCAGCTGCTCGGCGCGCGCGCTGTGGGCTTCGGCCTGCAGTGTGTCGCTGGGCACGGGCGTGCGGTCCGTGTGTGCTTGCGTGATGTGGCCGGTCAAGGCCTTTGGTTCTTGGCCGGTTACATCATTAATACAATAGGCATATTGTATTTTCCAACAACACACAATTCATATTACTCAAACCCTAGAGACACAGAGAACCCTAATTCTCTCTGTGCCTCCAAAGTGAGTTCTTCCCAAAAGCAAAGTATCTTGATCAATTGTCTAAGCTACGATAATCAAGACGGATCTGAACGTGTCGGTGAACCAAGTAGAGGAACAACAAGTGGAGTTCTTTGTTCGTGTTCGTTGACAGATTATTGTGGAAAACACGCTTCAAATGTAAGTTTGCTTAATCTGTGCTTTATACATGTTTCCTGGCTTTGGGGATTGTTCCGCACATGTTATTATGTTTAACTGTATTCCCCTACAATAATTTAACTAGAATCCTAATGGATTTAGTTATTGAAATCCTAGTAGAACTCTAACTCTGTTATTTCCACCCTATAAATGTGTGGTTCATGATAACAATTTATAATGCAATTCAATAAGTATTCACATACATTAAGTTCAAGAAAGAATTTAATAATTTGCCTAAAATTAATAATAAGCTTTCCGAGTGCACGTAAAACCTTAGATAATATTCTAGTTAATTGAATCTGAGGCGGATCCGAACGTGCTGTGGACTATCTACGGAGGGGAGACATTTGAAGTCCTAAACTTGTTCTTGTTCGGTTCGGGAGCAGCTAGGGAAGGCACGCATCACATTGTATGTATCCTAATTATGATAATTGACTATGTGGTAATTAATTTTGATTCCTGGCTGTTGTGGGAACTTTTGCGGTGCTGATGTGGCACGCGCTCCTCGGAGGTATCAAGTATGACTTGGCACGAACTTCTGGCAACCTACAAAACAAGAATATTCCCGTAGGAATATTCCCTCCGATGCTTAAGTAAGTATAAGCTAGAGAGATAAGTGATTTGTAGAGAGAAGGCAGAGCAAAGACAAGTTTGTTGTGGTTGGGCAAGAATTGAATGCCCTTTTACCTTGGGATCTGAGCTATTTATAGTGCTAGGGTTCCTTGGGGACTGCACCCTCAACCCTAACTATGGGACACGTGCCCCTTGGAGATTTAGGACACGTGGCCTTTGTCCTGCAATGATGGTCCTCCCATATTTGGACCGGCTTTTAAAGATAATGGGCTTTGCCCAATGGGGCTCTGTCTTTATTCTGGTGGAGTAGCAGGACTTTGGGCCTTCTTTCCAGGCCTGGGCCCATCTGATCAGTGTGAGTTCGTAGCCTGCCTCTTTGGGCTTTGTGGGAGATTCGTTCAAGCCCACATCATTTGCCCCTCATGAGGAGTTAAAACAGACGTTAGTTTTCACTGCTCTTGGAGTGTCCAACAGGGTGATGACGCGTGGCAGGGGTAATCATTTCTTACCCCTCTATAAATAAGTGGCCAATTTGAGTGATTTTCCCCCTCATTTCTAGTGATCTCTTGAGAGCAAATAGGAGAAAGCGATTTCCGGCGTCTTCTATCCACCGACATCCACCGTAGCACCGCCACGATCTTCAAAGTCGTGTTCTTGCAGTTCTTCATCCAAGTTCTTTCACAAACTCCCTTTTGATTTATCAGGTAAAGGTTTTCTTTGGAAAAATGTGTTTGTTGATTTTGATTCTTCCAAATTTTCTTCTTAGTCTTGCATGGGTCTCGTCAAACTGAAGGCGTCATCTTGTCCTGTTGACGTCTTCTGTTTTCAAGTTTGCCCCTGTTTTGAAGCAAATCTTGGGTTGTTGCAGGATTTAATGGCGCGAATAGAAGACGAGGAGCAGTTTGAGGGAGAGTCCTCTTCTCCTATAGAGGACGTCCCAGAAAGCACCGATGTCGCGCCGGCTAGCACGTCCGGTGGGGAGGAAGGTCACCTTCATCCCAGCGTCATCTTCCCACTTCAGACGTGGCTGAATTTCCTCACTCTAGAGGGGAAAACCTTTGGGGCGTCTCTGAATCTAGGTTGGGAGTATAAATTCCGCATGCCGGCTGGCATGGACTGCACCAGCTTTGGACTGGTGAAAGGAGAGTTCGCCGTTTACGGCTCGTTTTTGAAGCTGGGTATGTGATTCCCCCCTCACCCCTTTGTGGTGGAGTTGCTGGACAGCTTCAATATTGGCCTGTGCCAAATGTCCCCGAACTCCTGGGCGGGTGTGTTTGGCTACATTGCTCGCTGCGAGCTTGCCGGCATCACCCCTTCTCTTCCGGCGTTCCTAAGAATCGCCTCTATGTCTCAAGTTTCGAAAGCCGCCGCGGGCTGGCTGATTCTTACATACAAAGGGGCCTATCGTACGGTGATGGGGAAGGCGTCTAAGTGGCAACACTGGAGGAAGAAGTGGGTGGTTATCAAAACCACCAATCTGGAGATGTGTGAGAGGATGAGACGCTGGAACGCCAAGCCAAACTTCGTTGGGAGAGGTGCTTCTTTACCTCCCATCTCCGCCGAGCTCTGGGAGCGGATCTCGTCGCTGTTCCTGGTCAAGCCGCTCGTCATCAAAGACAAGACGGCCTACATACCCGAGGGGTGGTTGCCTCATCTGAATCAACTGAGCAATCCCACTTTCCTCTCGGCTGTAGGCCTGTGTCCGTATATGCCGAGAGGTAATGTATCTATACTTCCAATTCTTCTGTTTAATCAAAACCGCACTAAATGTCTTTATCTCGTTTTGCCAGACGAGGCCATGGGTCAGCTGGATGATGCCTCCAAAGGACAAGTGGACAGGCCGTCTTGGTTGGCGAAGGTACTCGATGCCAGTACCTTCAGAGCTTGGAAACGTCAGCAGGCAGCCGAGCAAGCCATTCATGAGCAGATGGCTCCCCCTCCTGCTGAGGAGGAGAAGGTATTAATTAAATCTTCAGACGTGATTTCCTTTGTTGTTTACAACTTTTTTTTTTTATCATTTTTTTTTAGAAGACGAGGAAGGCGAGCACGGACGCGGCTCCTACTCCCAAACGCAGGGCTGGCGGTACAGGGAGACCCGTCTTCAAGTCGATGACGTCGAAGGCTTCTAAGGGTTTTGCCGTCCCCAAGGCTGCATCTTCTTCTCCTAGCTTGGAGAAAACTGGAGGGACAGCTGATCCCCTTGCGGGGATTCCTGAAGTCCTCCGCCGCAACATCCCTCTGAGGGCGGCGGAGAGAGCTAGGAGTTCTGGGGGTAAGTTTTACTCCAACATCGTAACCACCTGTCGTTCCTCGTCTAGCAGTTCTATAGTTTCCCCAGGGATTCTAAGGCCGTTGTTTTTCCCATAGAAATTCCCGATCCTCAGAAAGACATAGATGCTGAATTGGATCTGATCCCTTCTTCAGGCGGGTTCAATTCTCATGACCGTAGGAAGATAATGACGCTGATGCGCAGTGCCATTCCTCCCCAATATGCTGAAACCCTTCCTGAGGCGGCCGAGAATATGCTTGCCGCCATGCATTCCTCGGCGCTGGACGTAAGTTTCGTTATACCTTTATTTCTACACACTCGTTTTTTTTGTTTGACTTACTATTTTTGCGCAGATGTTCATTCTGCTGGACTCGCTGAAAAAGTGGCGCACTGCTTTGGTGCATGAAGAAGCTCGTCACCGTCTTCTGGCCAGTCAGTGTGGTGACCAGCATTTTGCTGCACTGGAGAAGCTTCGCTTAGACAGGCGGGAGCAGATTGACGCTGTGACTACCGCCCTGGCCTCTCAAAATGCTGAGAACACAACTCGTCTCCTGCATATTGATCAGAACTTATCTGAAATGGAGGATCATTCCAAGAAGATAAAGGAGAAAGAGGCTGAGTTTTCTCGTCTGGAGACTCAGTTTAAAGAGTTGGAGGTTCAATTGGAGGCGGCTAGCAAGGAAGTTGATTCGTCACAGAGTGTCCTCGCCCAATCGGCCATGTTGGGTGAGAAATCGATCCGAAGGGGTATGGAGCTTGCATGGAATGCTGAATTTGCAAGCGAACGTCCCTTCAGCTGGTTTGAGAGGTTTCTCACCTATCAGATTGAGGTGGAGAAGGCTCAAAGGGAAGGACGCACCCCTCCTAAGTTCGTGCCCAGCGAGGATGAGGAAAGAGTTCCTACGCGTCTTTGTTTTTATTAATGTGTTTTTGTTTGTTTTTTTTTTTTTTGACGCCATGCTTGGTGGCTTTTGTGCATAATTCTTGTAATTATGACTAACTTAATGGGAATGACATAATGCCCTTTTGAACGTCTTACTGCTTTTTAGCTTTCAGCATATTTTTTATGATTACGTCCGACGCCCCCTATTTGAGTCGTCAGATGTCTGCCCTGGTCTTTTTGCCAAGGTCTTTTGCTACTTTATATAGCTGTGTTAGGAATGTGTGAGCCCTGTGTTCTAGGTGATCAGCCTAGTGAGGGTGCTAGTCTGGCCACTTGTTAGGCCTTTAAACGACTAGTCTTTTTGGGAGAGCATTAGTTTGCATTTCTCCGAGAGTTTTGATGACATTCTTTTCAGAAGGATTTCTCAGCAAGACCGGCTTGCAGTGAATTTTTCATTTAATGTTTAAAACATGCTACACGGTGCGTCTAGGCTCTAGACGTCTTTACAATGCATATAATCTAGACAAGTGTCAATCTAGAAAAAGTACTTCTTGAGGTTATCCGCATTCCAAGTACGCAAAATCGGACGTCCCTGCATGTCTTGGATCCGGTATGTTCCGTCTCGAACCTCCTCGTAAATCTCATACGGACCTTCCCAAGTAGGGGTGAGTTTCCCTTGTTCATTGGCGCGTCCGACGGCTTCCATTTTCCTAAGCACAAAATCTCCAACTTTAAGTATTCTTCTAGAAACCCTTTTGTTGTATTCCCTTGTCATGCGGAGTTTGTATAGCTGCTGTCGTAGAGCCGCATTCCCTCTGGTTTCTGGTAAGAAATCCAAGGCCGCCTTCATCATTTCCCAATTGGCATCTTCATTAAACAACATGACGCGCAGGGTGGGTTCGCACATTTCAATGGGTAGGACGGCTTCAGCCCTATAGGCTAACAAGAATGGTGTTTCTCCTGTGGAATTTTTTGCCGTGGTCCGTATAGACCATAAAACATTGGGCAACTCGTCGGCCCATAAACCCTTTGCCTCATCAAGCTTCTTCTTCATCCCTTCAGAGATAATCTTGTTGAATGCCTCTACTTGTCCGTTAGCTTGGGGGCGTCCTACTGATGCAAAACATGCTGTGATACCATGGTCGGCCAACCACTCTTCTAATTTGGGCGTCTTGAATTGTGGCCCATTGTCGAAGACGATAGACTGAGGTACGCCAAATCTTGTGATTATGTTTTTCCAGATGAATGCTCTCACATCCTGTGCCTTAGTGTTCTTTAAAGCCTCAGCTTCTACCCATTTAGTGAAGTAATCGACGGCTACTATTACATAACGCAGTCCTCCTGGCGCCGTCGTATAGGGTCCTAATAAGTCCATCCCCCATTTGGCAAAAGGTATAGGGCTGGTGATTGGCGTCAGTTTCTGTGCTGGTCGTCGAATTAGGTGAGCAAATCGTTGGCATTTATCACAACGCTTGACCAAATTGAGGGCGTCTTCTTTGAGAGTGGGCCAATAGTATCCAGTTCTTAAAGTTTTTTCGGCCAGGGCCCTCCCTCCTATGTGGGAGCTGCATAATCCCTGATGAAGATCTTCCAGTACCTCTTGCCCCTTCTCGGGGGTTACGCAGTGGAGAAGTGGCCGTGAGAAGGCTTTTTTGTATAGTGTTCCATTCCATATCTCAAACCATGTACATTTCTTTTGTAATCTTTCTGCCTGCTTGGGATCATCAGGGAGTACTCCATTCATTTTGAAGTTGACAATGTCATCCATCCAGGTGGCTGTTCGATCCAAGATGTCTATTCTCGAGGCGTTAATGCTTTTGGACTGTTTTACCTCCCAGAATACATGACGTGGCGTGTCGCAGGATGCTGAGCTTGCCAGTTTAGATAAAGCGTCTGCCTTGTTGTTTTCAGACCGGGGGATGTGTTTTACTTCAAAGTTAGACAGCTGTTGGGCTTCTTGGCGGACTTTTTCCAAATATCTTATCATGGCCTCGTCCTTAGCCTCATACTCTCCTTTGACCTGACTGACAATTAATTGCGAGTCAGACAAAACGAGGACGTCTGCTGCCCCTGCGGCTCTGCTCATCTGAATTCCACATATCAGGGCTTCGTATTCGGCTTCGTTTTTTGACGCCTGAAAGTTGAATCGCATTGCATATTCATAGATATCTCCTTCTGGTGACTCACAGATAATGTCGGCTCCTGACCCGTTCTGAGTAGCAGAGCCGTCCACATGCACTATCCACTGAGTTTTTTCATTTTTCAAATAGGGTGGCTTGGTCAGTTCCGCGATGAAGTCAGCAAATGCCTGTCCCTTTATTGCCTTCCTTGGTTCATATGAGATATCAAACGCGTGAAGCTCAATTGCCCAATTGAGCATTCTTCCTGACGCTTCAAGGTTGGTGAAAGGTCGCTTAAGCGGTTGATCCGTGTATACCACCAATCGATGGGCCAGGAAATATGGACGAAGCTTCTTACTAGCCAAGAACAGAGCAAAACCAAATTTTTCGACCGTTGGATATTTGAGTTCAGCATTTTGCAACATGTGACTGACAAAGTACATAGGTAGTTGCGTTCCCTCCCTCTCTGTAAGCAAGACGGCGCTTAGCGCGTATTCTGAGATGGCAAGATACAGATACAAAACTTCCCCCAAGAGAGGGCTGACCAGCCGTGGCAAGGTGTGCAGATGTTCTTTTAGGCGGAGGAAGGCAGCCTCAGCTTGTGTCGTCCACTCAAACTAGGTCCCCTTTTTGATGGTACTGAAAAAGTAGTGACACTTGTCTCCAGCTCTAGATAAGAATCGTCCCAAGGCAGCGAGACACCCAGTGAGGCGTTGCACGTCTTTAACCGTCCTTGGCGACGTCATATCAATGACCGCTTGCACTTTGTCCGGATTTGCTTCAATGCCCCTTTCGTCAATCAGGAAGCCAAGGAACTTGCCAGAAGATACCCCAAATATGCACTTCTTGGGATTGAGTCTCATCTGGTATGTCCTGACGGTTTCAAAGGTTTCTCTCAAGTCGTCAAGGTGATCCTTCTTCTGCTTGCTTTTTACAATCATGTCGTCAATATAGGCTTCTATATTCCTCCCCAGCTGCTTTACGAAAACTGTGTTTATCAACCGTTGAAAGGTAGCAGGGGCATTTTCAAACCGAACGGCATTACTTTGGAGCAGTACAATCCTTGTTCTGTGACAAAAGACGTCTTCTCCTGATCTTTGGGCCATAATGGAATTTGGTGGAATCCGGAGTAGGCGTCCATGAAGCTCATCATGGCATGTCCAGCAGTGGAGTCGACGAGTCGGTCTATCTTCGGCAGTGGGAAGCTGTCTTTAGGGCATGCTTTATTGAGATCAGTGTAATCAACGCACATTCTCCACGTCTTATTGGGCTTGGGTACCAGGACTACGTTGGCTACCCAGTCTGGGTACTGGCATGGGCGTATGAAGTCTGCATCCATTAGTTTCTTGACCTCGGCAGCGGCGGCCAAATTTCTTGCTTCTCCATGATTCCTTTTCTTTTGTCGTACTGGCTTCACAGTACTGTCCACATTCAACTTATGCACGGCCACCGCCGGGTTTATACCGGGCATCTCCTCTACTGTGAAGGAAAATATCTCCTTATATTCTTGGAGTAGCTGCACTAACGCTGCTGACATGGGGTCGTCAGGGTGGATCCCAATGGGGACTGTTCGAGACGGATCCCCTAAGTCCAGAATTACATCATAAAGTGCTCCCACTGGCTCAGGTCGTCTTTCTGCATTGTGCTCTGTCGGAATTTTCCGGGTTTTACGGCGACTCGCTGGAGGTTTAGTTTGTTCCTTTCCCTTCGGAGAAGCTCCCCAGGCCGTTGTCTCCAACGTCGACAAGTAACAATCCCTGGCCAACTGTTGATTTCCATAGAGAGATCCAACGCATCCGTTGCTTCCAACAAATTTTACCAATAGTAAATGAGGGACGATGACAGCTTTTAGGTCGTTGAGTGTTGGACGACCAAGTATGATGTTGAATGTGGTGAGATTTGCCACTATTATAAACCTGATGGCAACTTCTTTGACTACTGGGGGAATTCCAAAAGAAACCGGCAGCAAAATGGAACCAATTGGACGAACGATGCTCCCCCCGAATCCTACCAAGGGCCCGTAAACTTGCTCTATGTCTCCTGGATTGTGCCTTAATTTCCGCAGGCATTGCAGACTGATTATGTCAGACGAGCTTCCCGTATCCACCAGTGCTCTCTTTACCTTAAGATTAGCCACCTTAACCTCAATAACCAGAGGATCAACATCATATCGTGTGGCCTCCCTTCTATAGTCGTCTTCGGAAATTTCTACAGAGGGTAGGTTCCTCTGTGCTGGGCGAAGATGAGGTGGGCCTTTTTGTCGTCCCTCCTTACATGGTTCTCCTGCCGCTATTCCTCCGGATATTACCATAATTCTTTCATTTGTGTACTTAGAGGTGGGGCTTGCTTCTTCATGTGCGTCCTCTAGATGGACGTACTGGCGAAGGTGTCCTTCAGCCACGCGATCAGTTAATATCTTCCTCAACATCCGGCAACTTTGAGTGTCATGCCCTTCGTCGTTGTGAAAAGCACAGAAAGGTACTTGTGGGCAGGAGGTGGACGATCTTCGGGGAGACGGTTCTATTCCCAGACTTGGTCCTTCCGCAAGGAGGATCTCGTCAAGGGTCGTATTGAACTTAAAGGGACCTCTAGAGGACGTCCTCCTTCGCCCCCGTTTTCCTTTGGAGCTACAACCATTCTTCCTTCGGGCGACGCTCTCATGCTGTCTTACAGGAGCCCCTAGAGAGTAACGGTCCGCATTTTTCTTCTGCAAGATTCGTCTAGTCCTTCTTCCTGGACGAACCTCCTTGACATGCCGACTAGCTTCCTCCAGGTTGCGCCTCCTCATAGGCGAGTCAGAATCTTCTGACTGAAACTCTACCATCCTACCATTATCATGCTTAGGATTGACCCCGTGAGGACCATCCAGCAAGGGTCGAACAGGAATGACGGCCGCAGGCTGGCTAGCTGCCGCGTCACATTGAGTGTTGGACCCGTGCTTAAACACTCCTTTTCTGGCTGGGAGTTCTGATTTACCCTCGGTTTTTCCGCAGTCAGTTGGAAGTTCAGCCATGACACTGTACCTCCCCACAGACGGCGCCAAATGTTGTGGGAACTTTTACGGTGCTGATGTGGCACGCGCTCCTCGGAGGTATCAAGTATGACTTGGCACGAACTTCTGGCAACCTACAAAACAAGAATATTCCCGTAGAAATATTCCCTCCGATGCTTAAGTAACTATAAGCTAGAGAGATAAGTGATTTGTAGAGAGAAGGCAGAGCAAAGACAAGTTTGTTGTGGTTGGGCAAGAATTGAATGCCCTTTTACCTTGGGATCTGAGCTATTTATAGTGCTAGGGTTCCTTGGGGACTGCACCCTCAACCCTAACTATGGGACACGTGCCCCTTGGGGATTTAGGACACGTGGCCTTTGTCCTGCAATGATGGTCCTCCCATATTTGGACCGGCTTTTAAAGATAATGGGCTTTGCCCAATGGGGCTCTGTCTTTATTCTGCTGGAGTAGCAGGACTTTGGGCCTTCTTTCCAGGCCTGGGCCCATCTGATCAGTGTGAGTTCGTAGACTGCCTCTTTGGGCTTTGTGGGAGATTTGTTCAAGCCCACATCACTGGCTTTATGGTTTTTCCGCATGAATTATATTGTTTATATTTTTCATAACCTAACATATACCACGGTGGTGAAGATCACGAAGACACCAATGTAGTTGAATCCTCCCCTCCCGAAGATAATAATGACCCCAACAACATTCCAAGTGGGGTGGAGAGTAGGATTCCAATGGAGGGGACGAGTAAAGCCTTGTGCAGCGACGTGAACAAATTCCTTTGAATTGATTTTAAACTTTTCTTCTCTTCCTCACAAATTTTAAGGCCGGTTGCGATTTCCTTATTCACTTTTGCAATTCCTTTCTCCGCTTCATCATATCATTCGAGCAAATACTTCAATGTTTCTGAATCATTGTCATTGCCTTCCCAACGTAGGTTGGTTGTCCTATCGGATATGCATTAACGTAGAAATTTCTTCGCCTGCTTGATTTCGTCATTTGCCCTCTTAATGGAATGATTGTCTTGGGGTTTTGGGGGTGGTTTGAATGAGGGATCCATTGAATTTTTTATGTTTGAACGATGAAAGATATTCGAGTTATTAAAATGTACGAACTGCGTACCCTATTTATAGGAAAAATATTACCCATAGAGGGGATATTAATTTTCCTAAAACAGAAATAAAAAAACCAAAATGAATAACTAGAAAATAACTGCCATAAATTGAATAATAATAATTGTTGTTGTACATGTTGAATAATAATAACCTATTAATAATAATAATTGTTCTCCCATCTTGATGGGTTCCCTCAAAAAACTATAATAATTGTTGTTGTACATGTTGAATAATAATAACCTATTGATGATAACTATTTATAGGTAACTGTTGTTGTTACCCATAGATGGTAATTACCTGGGGATACGGAACGTAATTACCTGGGAATACATGAAGGTATTTACCTTCGACCTTACATGGTGACTACCATGATTATAAAGTGTTCATGATATAACTACTAACTTACCACAAAATAATTCCAAACATAATTTACATATTAACCAATTACATAAATATCGTAAGTATTGCATGATGTGGTAGAAATTTTTTGTCATTTCCAAGTAATTCCGTGGTAATGGAAAACATAAAGTAATCAAAATATTGCTTGGTCATTATCAATAGAATATAGAACAAAAATAATTAAAGTTCCATAACCAAATATTTTGATATCTTGGTCATTATCAAATATTACTTTGGTTATTTCCATATCTAATGCAAGAAAAAATGTTGGATAACTAAAATGCGGAATACAAAATATGTTTCATATGTGGAATTACCTATTATTCTCTTGGTACGTACAAGGAGGAAAAGATGCGTATTAGTTCTAAGTCCTATTGATGTTAAACCCTTCGAGTATCCGGTAGTTACCGAACAAACAACTCCAGTTGTTCTATATGACAATATACACAAATGTAAACAAGGCACAATTTCATGTTAAAAGTCTGGCCATTCAGTTGTTTTACACAATGCATTATAAACGGAATTCAAACATTTCCCATACGGAATTAAATCTATTAACGGAATACAAACACTGAATTTTAATTGTCTTGGAATACGAAATACAACCACTTACTGGGGATTCAGATTACACACACTTAATTGTTATACACAACACAGAAACACACACACTTGATGGGGATACGGAATACAGACCCTGAATGGGGATACGGTGTAACACCCCCGATTAACTAACTGAAAATAAATAAGAATTAATATATACTTTATAAAAATTGCGGAAGCTTACACCTAAATCGGAGGTATCACCGCCACACTTGACCACATTGTCAAGTGCTAAGGCTTACAAGACTTAAACTATTACAACTCAATTACTAGGTGGTCTATTACAACTGAAAAGTATAAAATTGTCATAAAAGACTAAACGATAACACTTGAGCTCCTTCATCTTGAACTGCGATCTTTCACGATCAATCTGTTCCAGTCAATCTTGACTGCTCACCATAGAGGACAAATTCCAAAAGGGTCGTCGCAGGGCCACCATAAGAAAAAGGCATGGCCGCAAACACACATAGAAAATAAACACACACGTCAGCAAAAAGCTGAGTAATCACCTGTAACAAACAAAAACATACTAATATAGAATAATAAAGGCTCATGTAAACAATGTAGTATGAAACTGCATTTCAAGTATGATCCCAAAGATGAAACTAACTCCAAACTCTATAAATACTATAAGTCTTCTCTTCAGTTGAACCTCAAATATATTTGATATGATCCTTTCATCTACTAAACTTACTTCAACCAATAGGTGCCATGTTTGCTCTTTGTTTTATACCTAGCCTTGGACATGGGTAATTCGAATAAATAAACCAACAAGTATAAAAACTTGAAACTCTCAATAGCTACTAAAAAGACTCTCTGAGTCAAGGCCACTTTTGGACCAAATCTCACTTTTGGAGATATTAAGAAAAATAAAGATTGTATCTTGCTCCTTTACTAATGGTTATCATCTCCCTACCAACATGCCAAGGACTAAGGTCTATAACATCGAGCCTCAAACCAAAAATATACGTAGTATATAACATTCATTCTCAACGTTGATCTCGTGATCTCCTAATCTTATCAAAACCCGCGCTGGGTCTCTAAAATATATATACTGCTCAACAACGGCACAAGATCCAAAATCATATCATTCATTCTCCATAATAATCTGACTCCTCTATTGCGACAGAAGGAGTACACAAATGAAAATATTAATCCATCCAAACTATTACTAATCGAACATCCAAAGCATCTCAATGTAACCCAAAAATGATAATATAAGTCTTCAATGATTGATATACTCTATAATACAACTCAACTCATAAAATTAGCCTAAATCTTCGATCTTTCATACTTTCCATACTACCGAAATAAATAAATTCATGTCTACTGCTACTATAGATCCTTCAATCAGTAAGACAATAATAAAATGCATCATATAAGAAAACCAATACTATATTCTAATATAGATAATTGTGTATATTAGCAAATTGAACACAATAGAAATTTAACACACATTATAACAAAGCAGAATATATAATCAATTACGCATAGTTGACGACTAATATGCTCATGTGACTCTAAATCGTGATTACACATAATAATCAATATATATAAATAACTTAATAGACTAGGGGCGTGTGATTACAACTAATAATATACACGAACAATTAGAAAGGACTAAGCGTGATTACCTTCCCAAATAATAATAGTACAATAAGGCGTAAGTCGCGAAATCGCTGCTCGTTCGTTGGTACGATGCACGAGCTGTTGGGATGACAGAACCATGATTCAAAAGGTATTTGGATGAAAGAAAATTATTATGGGTTGACTTTAATTGATGATTAAGTAAACTCATCATGATAATGGTGCACAAACTATGTGCATGATCGAGAGAACAAAACCAAAACGGCGGAGGAGGAAAACAAATAGAACAGTAGGGGTTTTTATTTGAAAATAATTAGGGTAAAGCGCAAAATTAAGAGTCTTAAAATAATTAAAATAGGTATTAAAACTCTCCAAACTATAAGAAAGACTTAAAAAATTAAGAAACTTACTTAATAAATAAATATATCTTTATTTTAACTTAAAAATAATATTTATGAGATAATAAAATAGTGGGATATTACATACGGTAAACACATACTTATTGGGAAATAGGTGCAGGGGGCGCAGCGGCTGGATCGATAGGGGGGCAGCAGCGGCTTGTGCAGCGGCATCCTCGACAAGGGGGGCAGCGGCATGCGGTGCCGCGACAGGGGTGCAGCGACAGGGGGTGCATGTTAGGTTATGATTCATATGAAAAAACATAAATCATGCGGAAAAACCATAAAGCCAGGAAAGCATATTATTTACACATAATCATTTAGCATAGTTTAGATGCATACACTTTGTTGCGTGCCCTCCCTAGCTGCGCCCGAACCGAACAAGAACAAGTCTTTAGGACTTCAAGTGTCGTCCCTCCGTAGATAGTCCACAGCACGTCCGGATCCTCCTTAAGCTTGACCAACTAGAATCGCCCTTAAGGTTGCTTAGGAATTTCGGCCATTTTAAGTGCAAGTGTATGGCTGATTTTTCTTCAAAATCTTACCTTTAGAATACTTCAATTGTGTCTATAAATTATTACCATAGGCACCTATTTATAGAGGTATGGAAAAGGAACTGGAATCCTACTAGGATACGAATTAATTAAACTAGAATCCTAGTAGAACTCTTATTTAATTAATTTATCCTTTTAGGATTAGGAATTTAATCATATATCGAATCCTAATAGCTTTAGGATTCGTATAGCACGCACACGAGCATCGCACGAGCACCGCACACTCGCGCAGGCCTTGCGACCCACGCTGAGCGCACAGCGCTCGACCCATGCTGATGCCTGTGTCCGCGCACGCGCCCAAGGCCTTGGCTGGGCTTGGCCTTGCGCTGGGCCTGGTCGAGGCTTGGCGTGTGTTGGTGATGCGTGTGGCTTGCTGGGCGATGGCCTGGCTTCGTGCTGGGCCTTCGTCTAGCGAGCCTCGTTCGATGCTAATTCGTACGATACGCTTCCGATTAAATTTCCGATTCCGGAAATCATTTCCGATACGAACAATATTTAATATTTCCGATTCCGGAATTAATTTCCGTTTCGAACAAATATTTAATATTTCCGTTTCCGGAATTATTTTCCGATTCCGATAATATTTCCGATTCTGACAATATTTCCGTTTCCGGCAATATTTCCGATTCCGGCAATATTTCCATTTCCATTAATATTTTCCGATACGTACCATGTTTCCGTTTCCGGCAACATTTAAGACTTGGATAATATTTATATTTCCGATACGATCCATATTTCCGTTTCCGGTAATATCATCGTTTCCGGAGTATTCATTTCTTGCTTGTGACGATCTCAGCTCCCACTGAAACCAAGATCCGTCGATTCCGAATATCCATAGATGGAGTATTTAATGCCATTAAATACTTGATCCGTTTACGTACTATTTGTGTGACCCTACGGGTTCAGTCAAGAGTAAGCTGTGGATTAATATCATTAATTCCACTTGAACTGAAGCGGCCTCTAGCTAGGCATTCAGCTCACTTGATCTCACTGAATTATTAAATTGTTAATTAATAGTGAACCACATTTATTAGACTTAATATTATATGCATACTTGGACCAAGGGCACTATTTCCTTCAGTCTCCCACTTGTCCTTAGGGACAAGTGTGCATTACTAATTCCTTTGTCGCTCGATGCTTGCTCTTGAACATAAGGTAAGAGTTGTCATCCTTATTATGTCCAGAGGTGTTCCTCGGTTTCAGAGTTCAACTGATCAAATAAACAGATAATCATAGCCTATTCATCCGAGCACGGCCATGCATTTTACAGTTTCTAGCTCTCCGAGTGGCCTTGTACAACTTTTAAGCATCTTATCCCGATTTATGGGAGGACAATCTCAATCTTGCGATCTTGAGATTAGACTTCGTTTGATAGGTGATTACCTGAGCGTTGCCTTTATAGCCTCCTTTTACGGTGCGACGGTTGGTCAACGTCAAAGCAACCAGTTCTCAAACAAGTAATCTCAAATCACTCAGGTAATTAGGATTTAGTGTCCAATAATTTTAATGAAATTTACTTATGACAGATTTTCATCTCTTACAGTAAAGTTTCATAGGTCTGTCCGATACTAGTCTTCCCAGAGTAAGTATCTATGCAAATGATTGCGACATTGCCATGTCCACATAGTTCAAGAAACAGAACTACTAGTCATCTTGCATTCTAGTCGTCTAACGTTTTCTATGCGTCCATCTTTATAGAAAACTCCGACCAGGGACCTTTTTCAACTTTTGACATTCAAGTTCACTTGATAGACATTTCTTAGTCACAGGACTGGTCCTGACAGTCTATCTTGAATATATCGTCAAATTGAAGGGACTCATCGTTTAATACTAAACCAAGATTAAATGGAATATGAAAATACATTTCATATATGATAAATGTTCAACCCCAATGTTTTACAACCATGGGCCTCAAACCCATCTTTAAAACAGTTCATGGAATTCAAAGCTATGCTTGATTTCCAGTGCCACAATGTGAGTGTTGTTTCTCACTTGTTGCATAGGTTTAGTTATCATGCTTTGCCAATCTTAATATCCTTTTCATCGAATGTTCTTCGAGATAGATGATAAGATCTTTTGAGTATGTTTATTTTGTGATCTAGTCTTTTCTTGCTTCAAGAGTGGTTCTACGCATTTTTCAATGAAGAACCATCAAGCCAGCAGACATGTGATCTACCCAAGTTCAGTGAAGAACTCTTTAACATAAACAACCCTGTTTTATTGCTTCTTAGGCAATAAGTACTTTTACTTCAACTTTATAGGTTGCTAGTGATGCTTTGTTTTGAATTACTTATCCAAGCAGTTCACAGATATGTGGAATACTTTCCAGCTGTATCTTAGAACATAGAAATTAATATTTTAATTTCCCACGCAACAATTCATGGTCTCCAATCCATGTTGTCATTTCAAAACACGATGCTCTATAGCTCGTCCTTATAAATGGTTAACTCCAAAGGGTCTTGCTTGATCCTTTGCCAGTGTTTATGCCTGTAGCATCAATATTTAGCATATCTTTATTTCCTTGAATCAAGAACTATTCCTATGTACCTTTTCAAGTACCATAAGTATTATTGATCTCAATCTAGTTGATCTTCACTTAGATCAATAGAGATTGGTATATGTTCGTCATGCCTAAAGTCATACGATACATTTTTGGCGATCCTCGTATTATATCATACATGATAAATTCTTTTGCAGAATTATTCTCAATTGAATTCTATTCATGTAACTTTAGCTCATTCAATTTCAGCAGATACTGAATCCAGCTAAATTCTTTGACATATAATATAGGTTAAAGAATCTCACTTGGATCCTTTGATGTTTAACTTAGTAAATGCTTATACATAGTTCAAATATCCTTTACTTAGATTTATTCACATGGGTCGAATATCTTCTATGGAGTCTTTCGTGTTTGATTTAGTAAATGCCATTACTAATCTAAAACAATATCATAAGATCTTTGTGAATGGATCTTAATACCCAGTATGCACTAAGTTTCGCCTTGGTCCGTCATTGATGAATAATTTCAAACCTAAGTTATTAGCATTTTGAATTTTATTTCACAATAGAGAGATATGTGTGTGATACACATAGGACCAATTAAGTTTTATGTACTCCCACTAAACTTCTTATATATCTATAAGAGTCATGTACATTTTATGAAACTAAAATACTTATTAGCTTCATTAAAATATAGTTCCAATTCCCAATTGCTTGCTTAAATCTGTACTTAGATTTCATAAGCTAGCTTTCCTTTTCAAGCATTTATTTGGATCCATAAATCCCATGACATACCATGTACATAGTTTATTCCAACATTTGATTGAGGAATACGTTTTGTCATCCAATTGTCATATTTACCAATATGCAATCATTGCTTGAATTATAGACTTGAGCATTACGATTATGCATGAGGTTTCAAGACAATCCATGCCATGAATTTTCTTGTAACCTTTAGCAACTAATCTAGCTTTGTGTGTGAACACAATTCCATGTTTGATGGTTTTTATCCTTAAAACCAATTTTCAACCAACAGGTGTTAACCTGTTCTTGCAAATCAACAAATTTTCAATTTTGTCATCAAAACATTGGTTATGTTTTATGGCCTTTAACCAATTAAACATATAGTCTATATATGGCCTCTAACCATTTTAGGGAATCTAGGTTGCGTCATAGCTTTCTTACAAGTCACAAACTTATTAATCTACATGATAATAGTTTGACTGCAAGTTGTAGGTTTCTTCACTATCTAATAGAAGAATCGCATAGCTTCAGTGACCTGAACTCCATGATTCTTTACTATCTAATAGAAGAATCTCATAGTTTCAGTGACTTGAACTCTATGCCTACTTGGGTATAGAACATCAAACAATAGAATATCAATAGCCACTTGAAAGTCCTTTGAATATTCTGTTCTCCTTGAAGCACTTGTAAAGTCTTCTAAGAGATTTCTATTCTTTAAAGCCACTTCTAAAGTCCTTAAGAATAAGTGTTCGGATTTTCTGAAGAACTTCGAAAAGCCTCCGGAATGTCCGTTTATGTTTGTTGTTCGCCTCGAAGACTTTCGAGGTCTATTTTCTCCCACTTGTCATTTTGGAAACGAATCTCCAAAAGGACATTATTTCGAGCAAACAAACATTATGTTCTCAAAAATTCGTGGTAGAAACAATACCCTTGTGTCTCATTTGAATAAATCACAATGAAACATATATCTATACTTGGGCCTTAGTTTGTTGAATAACAAACACTAAGCTCCCACTGAGTTTAGGAACTCTTTAGATATATTATGAAAAGATATTCTGAAATTACTTTTCAATAGCTTTGACGAATTTGGTTTAGTTTGGTGGTAGTTGAGCATTTTGTTTTAGAAATTATAGGAAAAGTCTTTATGATTCATCATTGATCGAATCAAGTACTAATTGACTTCGATTATTCCAACGTAGATATGCCATATCTTATGGAGCTAGATCGTGAATTTACAACACACAATCATTGATGATCATTCTTGACTTAAGTAATCATCAACATGATCTGACCTAGATCTTTATGATTCCTTGCCAAGTGGATTTTATACTTCTGAATCTTTGAACTAGCCAAACAGATTCAAACTTATATCACATTGAGTAAATAAACCTATATTCACTCAAATCTGTGTGAAATAATAAAGTTATAAAAACCTTTCTTTAGCTTTGAACTCTATTGTCTAGGTGTTCTAACAATAGTTCATATCTTTTGTTACTTTCAACAAGTAAGACTAGTTGTCTTAAAATGATCTAGAAATCAATGAACTTTCAAAAGTCCATCAAAATAGAGCTTTTGAATGTTAACTTGTTGATGTGGTCTAAGCAACAGTGCCAAAGATTAGTGGAACTCAAATCAAGGGGTTGATTTGAACCTAGTAAAGTTTTTATTGTTAAAGAGTTGTTTGTTTTAATCAAGCATATTGACTCAACCCGTAATTGACCATTTCACTCAAATAAACAAACAAACATTGTTTTTGTTTTTCTTGAATGTGAGTCTTTTTGTGTTTGAAAACAGAAATTTAGGTATGCTGATTATGGAACAAATTGCCATTAAGTTCCAGCCTTTGAAAGGACTTAAAACAAACTAGATGACCCTACAACTAATGTAGCATTGCCATGCTTCATTTCCCACTTGTAGGCCATTAGTGTAGCCTAGCTTCCATTGTTTGAGTTATTACCGAACTAAGAACCTCAAGCGGTATATGATACCAAGGAAGTTTGATTGCTAGGTCACTTCTCTTTAAACATAAACTTATAGGTAGAACCGGAATCGTAAATTCCTTTCATTTGTTCCTTGTTTTCCTATTTCTTGTATCCTTTCTTATAGTCTTAAGAATTGAATTCTTTAGTGTTGACTTTTATACTTTGTTAGACATGTCCAATGTCGCTTCAACAAGGTTCTTACCATTTTATTTATGTTGAATGTTTTGTTCAACTAGATGATCTTACCAGAAGCTTCTAAAGTTCTCTAAGCATCAATCTATTCGAATGTCTAGGAACTAGACTCATTAGAGAATTAAATGGAAAAAGGATTTTAGGTTGTTAACCATTGGTAAAGCTGAGCGTTTAAACTCAATGCTTTATGATCTCAAAACTACATTGTATTTTGAATTCACAAGCACCAATCGGTTTGCCATTCGACTTTGATACTCGAAAACAACCATAAAAGTCGATATAAGAAACATACATTTTAAATTTCTCACTTTCTCTCATTTCCGTGAATCGTTCTTGGATTCACTACCAATCGAGGAAATTTGTTGTTACCTTTCTAAAAGGATTTATTGCAGTGCAAGATATTTAATTATAAACAATAATTAAAACATACATTGAAGCATGCAAAGTCTAAACATTTATCATGAGTAATAACTTGAAAATTAAAGCAATCATGCAATTTAAACAACTCATTAGCATTTTATTCGAA
Organism: Spinacia oleracea; assembly: GCF_020520425.1. Classification (NCBI taxonomy): domain Eukaryota; kingdom Viridiplantae; phylum Streptophyta; class Magnoliopsida; order Caryophyllales; family Amaranthaceae; genus Spinacia; species Spinacia oleracea. The sequence goes on along the minus strand of NC_079491.1, from coordinate 121,048,815 downwards.
TTTATTGTTCCGGCAGGTGTGAATAAAATGATTCCAAGATCCTAAAATCCATTGAAGAATTAAGCACATTATGTATTTAGACTCAATTCTAAAATCTTTTAGGTAAGCAAAAGCCTTTTGCTAATAGTCTAGAAACTACTCTTGGTTGATAGGTACGTCTAAGAACTTATTAGGTAAACCTATCGATTTTGCCACGACATAAAAGGACTCCTTACTTATATCGTTGAGTTTCACCAAAACTAACATGTACTCACAATTATTTGTGTACCTTACCCCTTTAGTATCGATAAGTAACACCTCGCTATGGCGGAAAACTATTACTAAGATCGATGAAAAAAGGATATCCAAGTAAGTGTTATTTTGGCATGGCACCTTTTAACTCAATTTTTAAGTTTGGAACTTAAGGCTCTTACTATGTTGGTTAGATTTTAAGTGAACTAAAATCCTTAATCATGCAACATAATCAAGCCACAATCTCATGCATAATTAAGACATATTTAAAGCAATAAATAACTTAAAGCATGCATAAGATAAATGTGATCTAGTATGGCCCGACTTCATCTTGAAGCTTCAACTTCAAAGTCCGTCTCGAAAATGGTAACTTCGTCTTGAATTTCACCGTGGGAGGCGCCATTTTCTTCAAATAGGATAAGCTATAATTAAACTAATTACAACTATTTGATGGTACGCATACCATATTTAAATTGAAAAACAAATTTGGTGCATTAGACCAATTACATTCAAATTAATGGTGCGCAGACCATATTTTATATCCTATTTGGGCCATACTATTCACTTCATAACCTGCAAAACAGTACATATACAATATATACCATTCACCCATTCATTATCATGAATGGCCCACATAGCTGGTTAGTAAAACACGTTATGCATCACATAAATAATTGCAGCAATTAATTAAGGGCACCAATAATCTACCAATTATTCAGTCCTTATTAATTCTAAACAAGTTGTTTAACCTTAAAGGATTTGTAGACCTAATCAAGAGTTTATGACTAAAATTGCTCCCACTTAAACCAATAAATTCATATGCTTTACTAATTTTAAACATAAAAATGTATTTCTAGTCTAACCGGAAACATACAAATTTAATTAAAATTTAAAGCTCATATAAATTTATAATTGAATCCACTTATTTAATTTATTTTCAGTCGAATTTAAATTAATTCAAGGTTTATAATTTTAGTAAAATAATTAGAATAAATTAAAATTTATAATATTCAAAAATTAAGATCCAAGAAAACAATTTAAATTATTAATTTTAAAATTGATTAAAATTATATGAACTGGAAATCTCGAATTAAATTTAAAACTCGACAATCGTAACATGACGAGCACTTGGGCTTGCGCCCAAGCCCCGTCGAGTGCACACCCTATCGCTGGCCCATGGCTCATCGCAGCAGCAGCCACGCGCAAACGCAGCAAGCCAAGCCACGCTTGCGCGCAGCCTGCTTGCTCGCATGCATCGCAGCAGCCACGATGGGAGTGCTCGCTCACTCGCGCGCAAGCAAGCCCTCGAGGCCACGCGTGTTGGTGCGCGGAGCAGCGATCGCTGGGCGACCAGCTTTGGCCTTCGCGCGCGCGCGCCTCTCCTCGTGCCACGCCTTCGCCCATCACCATAGCACACAGCACACACGCACAGGCTCCCTTGCCTCGTGCGCGCGCCATGCGCTATGTTGCTCGCTGCATTCGTACCGCACGGGCGATGAGCTCCCTTGCTCGTCGTCGCGTGCCCGCACTATACAACACCCCTTAAGGGTAACACGTAGCTTCCATTGCTTTGTGCGTGCAACATTCATGAGCGTTTTCATAAAAATTTAAAATTTTTAATTCAAAATTAATGACAAATTAATAAAACATATTAATTTCATAATTTTAGGGCGAAAAATCAAAAATTTATTAATCAATTAATTTCCGATTAACATGGATTCAAATCTAGGTCATAAAAATTAAAAATTTAACATAAATTAACAATTTTTATGGTGGATTTTAATCATGGATACCTAATTAAATTATTAATTAATCATGAAAATCAAATCAATTCTAAATTATTCGAATTTCAACAAATTAATCATAATTACAAATTAGGTTGTATAATTAACAAGTCTAGGCATTCATAATTGTTAAACATATACAGTAGGTCAATCAAAAACTCAAGATTTATCAACAAGAATCGCAAATACTTAATTTAACATCTTAAATTTACAAACTTTTGCGTTCGAAAAACTAAAACCTCCGAAAAGTCATAGTTAGGCTTCCAATTTGGGAATTCTGGGTTCGGCCGAAAATTACTATTTTTGTCAAAAATTTAGAATGCCTTTTACATTCGGAATTGACACAAAAATCACTCGATTTGGATGAGTAACGAAGAAACTGCCGAAAAACTGCGTACATATAATTAAATAAACGCAATTTGCAATTAATTAACAATTACGAAAATTAATCACCCCTTTTAATTCTTTGCAAATTAGTAAAATTTAACCATGTTTATGCAATTTAGATTATGAAAATAATAAGAGGCTCGTGATACCACTGTTAGGTTATGATTCATATGATAAAACATAAATCATGCGGAAAAACCATAAAGCCAGGAAAGCATATTATTTACACATAATCATTTAGCATAGTTTAGATGCATACACTTTGTTGAGTGCCCTCCCTAGCTGCGCCCGAACCGAACAAGAACAAGTCTTTAGGACTCCAAGTGTCGTCCCTCCGTAGATAGTCCACAGCACGTCCGGATCCGCCTTAAGCTTGACCAACTAGAATCGCCCTTAAGGTTGCTTAGGAATTTCGGCTATTTTAGGTGCAAGTGTATGGCTGATTTTTCTTCAAAATCTTACCTTTAGAATACTTCAATTGTGTCTATAAATTATGACCCTAGGCACCTATTTATAGAGGTATGGAAAAGGAACTGGAATCCTACTAGGATACGAATTAATTAAACTAGAATCCTAGTAGAACTCTTATTTAATTAACTTATCCTTTTAGGATTAGGAATTTAATCATATATCAAATCCTGATAGCTTTAGGATTCGTATAGCACGCACACGAGCATCACACGAGTACCGCACACTCGCGCAGGCCTTGCGGCCCATGCTGAGCGCACAGCGCTCGGCCCATGCTGCTGCCTGTGTCCGCGCGCGCGCCCAAGGCCTTGGCTGGGCCAGGCCTTGCGCTAGGCCTGGTCGAGGCTTGGCGTGTGTTGGTGATGCGTGTGGCTTGCTGGGCGATGGCCTGGCTTCGTGCTGGGCCTTCGTGTAGCGAGCCTTGTCCGATGCTAATTCGTACGATACGCTTCCGATTAAATTTCCGATTCCGGAAATCATTTCCGATACGAACAATATTTAATATTTCCGATTCCGGAATTAATTTCCGTTTCGAACAAATATTTAATATTTCCGTTCCGGAATTATTTTCCGATTTCGATAATATTTCCGTTTTCGGCAATATTTCCGATTCCGGCAATATTTCCATTTCCATTAATATTTTCCGTTACGTACCATGTTTCCGTTTCCGGCAACATTTACGACTTGGATAATATTTATATTTCCGATACGATCCATATTTCCGTTTCCGATAATATCATCGTTTCCGGAGTATTCATTTCTTGCTTGTGACGATCTCAGCTCCCACTGAAACCAAGATCCGTCGATTCCGAATATCCATAGATGGAGTATTTAATGCCATTAAATACTTGATCCGTTTACGTACTATTTGTGTGACCTTACGGGTTCAGTCAAGAGTAAGCTGTGGATTAATATCATTAATTCCACTTGAACTGAAGCGGCCTCTAGCTAGGCATTCAGCTCACTTGATCTCACTGAATTATTAACTTGTTAATTAATACTGAACCGCATTTATTAGACTTAATATTATATGCATACTTGGACCAAGGGCACTATTTCCTTCAGTGCAGCGGGAATTTCTCCAGCAGGTCCAACGTCATCTTCGGCAGCAGGTCCCGCCCCATCTTCGGCAGCAGCTCCATCGCCATCTTCACCAGCAAGTCCAGCGACGTCTTCGTCTTCAGGCACTACAAACCACCTCTCCACCCTGTTCTTGTTGAAGACCCTTACATTAAATCGCCCACCCTTAGCGTAATAGAAATATATAAAATCTCCATTCTTGATATCGAAATCAAGAACAAACTGTTGTCATCCAAGTCCGACAACCACGTTCCCTTGGAACGCCACAAATGCACGTGCCACCTCCTTGCTGTATGCGCCATTCATAAGAACCATGATCCATGTTTCTACGAACAATGTCACGCACCGTATAACTGAAGTTGGGAGGTATATGTTGTTAAAACACGCAAAATATTGTTAATTTCCATCACAAACAACAGTACCATATAAAAAATTTACATGGAAATAATTGCATAATCACAAGCAAAGTTAGGGGAAATTTTAGCATACTATTGTCTCTCTATTTCTCTCACTGTCAAAGAACTGAATAAAATGCTTGAAATTGAACAACGCCATTTTTGTCGCTTGTTCTTTACAGGATGAAATCGTTTATACGTTTGGTTTCTTATACAGAAGTCAGAAACGGTTTCAACCGCTTAAAAAAAAGGTTATTTCAAAAACCAACCAACCTAAACATGGCAGTTATCAAATAAAAACATTGAGAAAAATAGTAACTACCCCTCAGAAAATAAAACAGTGCCCATCGGGAAATACATACATGGTTGTTCAAAAAAAACCGAACTATAATCCATAACACGTCGCCAAATGTTTGCATATAAATAATGCATCGTTGGTACCATATCAGAGCGTGGTAATAGCCAGGTGGTTTACACAACATGAAGGTAATTTCCATAACTTATCTTGACATCTACCAAGTAAAATAAGTGTAGGTACCCCATGAATGACTCGAGAAGTTAATTTCGGATAAGGTACCCCACTAGTTAACAGGTACCATTTTAAGTTATTCCTAAAATATGTTTGCTGATATGAAAATACAGGTACCATTTTAAGTTATTTGATTCGTCGGAGTTCATAACTTTGACAAAAAACACTTTGTTCCCGATGAAACTACAGATTGACCATATTTTCATCACCCATCCTTCAAATTTTGGAAAGTTGACTGGTTTTATGAGTGACTTTATCGAAATGGGAAAGTTACAATTTGAAATGCCAACAGAAAGGTAATTCAATCAAACTGCATTCATTCCAGTATCACACAAAAATATTCGAACATAACATCCTAAATTCTAATCACTAATGGAACTATTATCCTAAGAATACTCGAAGAACATCTTAATTCTACTTGAATAAAACCACTAATGCAACTACAATGACTACAAACATGAAGAAACCCACGAATAGTAACATATGATCTGCTCCCCCTTTCCTATTCATGAACCTCATTTTTGGGTACCTCAACTCTTCAATCTCTTTGTTCATAGCATTCATCTCGATTTTCATCAACCTTTTTTTCAACAAGAGCTGGTTAATGACATCCCTCTGCCATGTAGTGTTATCCAAATCTAGCCACCAGAAATACGTGCATCTCCTTGTTTCCGTTTCTCGATCATAGTATTTGCAAGCAATGAATTTTCTACCTGGATTGTCATGAGCCCAAGCAGTTAGCCTTGAAACAGGAGCTCCACAATAACAATAATCTCGTGGTCCATCAACCTGCAACAATTAATTGACCTTTAAACCCCAGATTATGAATCCCCCAAATTTTATAAACGAAGAACTCTAATTTAAGATTTTCAAAAAAATACATGCTTCACTACGCGAACCATGCTGATAATAGGGGGAAATTAACGAGTTTTGTTAGCTAAGGAATTTTAATTGGAAAATTCGAAGACAACTTGATTAAATATGTGGAATTTGACGAATTTGTTTTTGAGCTAGGTTTGTTAATGGAACAACGGTTTAAATAGAGGTAGACCGAAGGAAAAAGGAGCAAAAGCTCTTAGAACCCCCAAAAACGGAATATGTAAACAGGCCGTGATTTGACGAAACCGTTGGATGCCTGGTTGGTACCATGTCAACGTTTGGTAATGGCCAGGTACACACAGTATAATGTTAATAACCTGGGGATGCAGGGTGATTACCTTTTACTTAATCTAGTGACTACCAACAATGAAAAGTGTTCATGATATAATTACTAACTAACAACTAAATAATTCAAATTAGAATTTCGGCTAAGGTACCCATTACCCACTAACAACCAACAAAATAATTCAAAAAATAGCTACCGATTAACGTATATATTTCAAGATGTATTACAAATTTTTTGGAGGATTGATCATTACCACATAAAGGAATTAAAGATCTGAAACCAAATATTTTGAAACCTTGGTCAGTATCAACTATTCCTTTGGTCATTTCCATTTATAATGGAAGCAATATGTTGGCTAACTGAAAAACGGACATCTAAAGATATTAAACAAAATATTTTTCAATAATGGTAATTACCATTGACTATCTTGGTACGAACCAGTTCAAAATGATGTGTATTGATTAGTTCTTAGACCATGTTTAAATTGAACAATGCCTTTCTCGCCGCTTGTTCTTTACGTGATAAAATCCTTTATAAGTTTGGTTTCTTATATAGAATTCAGGGAAAAACGGTTTCAACGGCTTAAAAAAATAAATTACTTCACAAACCATTTTTGATAGAAGTATACAACCATTGGAAAAAGATTAACTACACCTAAGCAACTTAAACGGTGTTCATATATAACTCACCCTCTGGAAATTTAAACATGGATGTTCAAAATATAACTACCTTTATTAGGTACTATACCTAAGAGTGGTAGTTACTAGGTACATTCAATAAAGAAGATATAGAAGTGTTAATGAATCGACTAGGAAGTGAATTTTAATTGACCTGTGATACATAACGGTAATTACCTTCCACTTTTGTTGGTCACGACCAAGAAAAAGTATTGTTAATGAATCGGCGAGGAAGTGAATTTCGGAAAAAAAACCCACCAACTAACTAGGTAACATTTCAAATTATTTGGGTTGTGTACAAACTTGCTAATAGAGTATGAGTGGTTTTACCACAATTGTTGAAATTTATTTGCCTCTTCATTTACTCTGTGTTTATTAATCAAGCTTTGATTGTTTGCGATTTATGAGTGGCTTTACCGGGATGGGGAAGTTATCATTTGAAATGATAAAGGAAAGGTAAGACAATACTTATATATTTCATAAAAGAATGACTAATTATCCAAAATTTATACTCTGATGATTGAAGCCATCAATTGATAAGATATATAAATATGTTACCTCTGAATATTTACAAGCGGTGTTGCAAAACATTGTGACTACTACTACGTGCATGTTATTTGTTGTATGTCTCACCAAAAAGACCGTCAATTGATTTGTGATGTACACATAATATTTAAAAGTAAGTTTTTCTCTTAAAATTATATTGATAATAAATTAATAATAACATACTAATTAATACTTACAAATAATTGATAATTATTAACTTCAATTAGTGATCACAAAGAATTTTAATATAATAACATAAATATGATGTATTTAATATAACAACGCAAATAATCATAATATTACATATTTTATTTAAGAACTTATACAAACTTATACGACCTTATTGGAACTTATGCGACCTTATTGGTACTTATAGGACCTTATTGAAACTTATCTGAACTTATTGGAACTTATTGGAACTTATCTGAACTTATAGAACCTTAAAATAAGGTCCTACAAGTCGAAAAGAATAAGGCCTAGCGACATTAATATCAACAATAACGGAGGGACTTTTATTTTGGTGACTCTTAGTCTCTCTCCTATGCCACATAAGCTTCAACTCCAAATAAGAGTCCCCTCCTAAAATTTGTGGAAATGGACTAACTCTTAATACTAACTTTTATTCTCCCTTACTCTTTTTTTAAAAATATTTTTATACAACAGTGATGTGGCACTAGCTCTTATATGTAAGAGCTAGCTCTTATTTCAGAAATTTCTCTTACAATCTCCAAATAAGATACCCCCTTTATACACTTAAGAGCTAGCTCTTATTTTTTTATCTCTCCTTAAGAGTCGCCTAAGAGCTCTTCCTTATTGTTGCTCTAACGTCCTAAGAAGCGTGTTGGAATATATGCAAAAAAATGTTATACGTATTGTGGAACGGATATAGCAAGTACGTAATACAGAGTATAGAGTAGTGGAGGGTAATTTTGACACATTAAACATTTGTAGTGAGCTTTAAATGATTATAATATCATATCGAGGAGGTGTGTCAAAATCAACAAAACCTTGTGCCAATGGCAGATCCATGAAGATAGATGTACCCTGACTTGGCCATTAATGCCTAAACACTCTGCTCAACACATCCACCATTTCTGTTTTAACTTATTCTTTGCAAATAGTTTATTCTTTGTAATTTTTATTAATCTACATCAATACAGTTTTTCTCTCCTCTGCTTGTTAATGTAACTAAAACATATTAAATATTTGTGTTCTTTATTTATATTCTTAATTATCCTATTTTACTTCGGTTATAACAATATTTGTTCAAAATTTAAATCATACATGTTCCAAATCCCTACTAACATTAACCCAACAAGTTACTGATTCTAGGATTGTAATTTGTATTTTCAATTTTTTGGGTGCAATATATTTCGTAAAGTCCAACAAGCCACTAAGACAAGGGTGAGGATTCATGTTAGCCAATTTATGCTATGGTCTCCAAATGCATCTAGTTTTGTTGTTCAAAATAAAGGTAAGGGCGTATTAGGCGGTAGCGTTTGAGGTAACGGGTAGCGTTTTGACCTATTTAAAATGTTACTTGTCAATCTGCAAGTGTTTGGTGAGGTAGCGGGTGAGGTAGCGGTTAGCGGTAATTCGGTAAAGGTAGCGGTTGGATATCTTTTGTCAAACGTTAAAAATAGTAGCGTTTGAAGGTAGCGGATAACTTTTGATAAAATTATATGAAGTAATAAAGTTTTACATAAAATATATAACTTTTATTGTATTTTACGATCTCAACCGCTACTTTTACCAAACACGCATACTAGCTACCTGCTACTCTGACAGCTAAACATTACCCGCTACTATTGACTGCTACCCGCTACTTCAACATCTACCTGCTACTCGACCGCTAAATGCTACCCGCTACCGCCAATTTCGCCGAACAGGACCTAAATATTACCCTTAAAATAGCATTTACGGATTATAATTAGACCTATTTTTTAGACATTGTTTTAGTTCAGTCTCGTTTAGTACTATTCAGTTTAATCCAATTCAATTTAACTTCATTCAGTCAAATTAGTTCAATTAAGTTTACTTTAAACAGTTTTGTTCAAACAATTATGTTCAGCCCGCCAGAAGTATTACGTACGGGCGTGTTCAGCGGTAGCGTTTGAGGTAGTGGGTAGCGTTTTGATCTATTCAAAACGCTACTTGTCAAATCTGCAAGTGTTTGGTGAGGTAGCGGTTAGCGGTAGAGGGTGGTTGGGTAGCTTTTGTCAAATGTTAAAAATAGTAGCGTTTGAAGGTAGCGAACAACGTTTAATAAAATTACAATGAAATTTTAAACAATATATAAAACTTTTATTGTATTTAACAATCTCAAACACTATTTTTACTAAACACTCATACTACACGTTACTTTATCAACTAACCGTTACTCGCTATTATTAACCGTTATTCGCTACTCCAACAACTACCCGCCATGTCCAAATGACTATCCCAAAGAAAACCTGAAAAGGGGAACGATGTAAAACGAGGGTGGGCATCACGCAATAAGGCAAAGTTGAAACAGAAAAATGAATAAATAATTGAAAATCAAATGAGGGCTACACATAGGCCCATGCAGGCCTACTCTACGTAGCTTCCCTTAACACTCACTATCCCACCCCCCTACTAAACCGTACCCTACAGGCTACAGGGCTAGGTCTACTGCCCTACAAATTTTTTCCTTTTTTTCTAAAATTGTTTCACTAAAATAATGGAGATTAGGCAACCATGATCTCATCACCCTCATTCCTCATTCACAATAAAAGAGCTACAAATCTACGACCAATAACTTACTATTCCATAATACTCGGTTTTATAATATTTTTTATAGCTACTCTTTATAAAAATTTAGATAAAAAAGATGTATATAATAAGATATGGACAAAATAAGTGATAGAGAGTTAAAAGATATGTGTATATAATAAAATATAGACAAAGTCAGTGATGGAGTATTAAAAGGTAAGTGTATAATTTTTAATATTGTGTAATTGTAGATAAAAACGATATAAAACGTACATTGACAAACGTGCAAAAAGAAATTGGAACATCATTCAAGTGAGATAAGTTGAATAAAACGCACCATATATGAATAATTAAGGGGAAAAATAAGTTAAAACAAATACTTCATACTTCTTTGATCATCAACTTAACATCTTTAATACGAACAAGTAAAAATTATAAAAGCAGATACGAATTTAATGTTGTTGCCTCTCTTATAGTAAGCGCTTTGTCAAGGACGAGCCTTTGGACAACCCGCGCGGTGTTTGAATCCGCGAACTTGATCCAAGCTAGCCTATCCATATGCGCAACAAGCATTGAATATAACAATAGTAGAGGAAACAACATGTAATGATATTAACCCGCAACAAGAAATACATATCATGCATCAGTAAAGGCACACAGGCTCATGGGAGTTGCTTCATATGAGACACATTGGGCCTTAACATCCGGAAAATGTTAACACGTGACAAGCTCATCCACCTAAGCCACAAACGCCCTCGTGTGGTGCTCCGAGTCTCGCCGCTCGTCGCTTCCCAGCGCACATGTCACCCATGCAGCTCTCGTACAACACAAGTGACATGCATCCACTGCGGTCGCCTGACGATCAACAAGGATACTAGCACAACAAATCCCCCTCCTCACCACAATGCATCTCTTCTTTAGATGCCTCACTTGTTGCATGGATTTGTCCATGATTGCTCAACACGTACCCTTCAAAGCAGGTTCCGCCACGTAGTAGTCACGAACATATATACCCCCTCGGTCCATCGGGGGGGCTCCCCTCGAGCTCGCTTGCCTACTCCCATGGTTAGCGCACCACCCACGCTTGTTTGATGCGCCACCAAAGCATCCCATTCTAACGCCCTTTATACTCGGGCCAGACCGAGGCATGCCAGGGGCCGCAACCGCCAAGTTCCCAGTTGTTGGTTTCCCTGAAGGTGTAGGAACCTTCCCCTTTGACGTTGTTGAGACGGCTATGATACCACATGCCACACATTGGCCTTAAAGCCGCTCGCGCGGCGCCTGAATCCCCGAGGCTTTATCCAGGGCATCTTACCCTATATGCGCAACAAGCATTGAACACAACAATAATAGAGGAAACAACACGTAATGATAGTAACTTGCAGCAAGATACATGCATCAGTATAGACAAACAAACTTATGGGAGTTGCCTCATACGAGACACGTGGGGCCTTATTATCGAGAAAATGTTAACATATTCAACACACGAGTAACCGCTCGGTAAAGATAATAGATGAATAAATAGCGTAAAACTAATGCCCTGTTCTTTTAGACTTCCATTTAGTTTGATTTAGTTCATCTGAATTCAACTTCATTAGATTCAATCCTGCCGAATAAAGTTTAGAAGGACGAGACTTAAAAGTTAAAAATGCAGTAAGTAATTAAAAATAGAGTAGGAAGTAATATCAAAATATAATAATTGGATAGAGGGATAATAATATATGCTTACACCCGCACGCATAAATCTTTGATAATATCTCTGGTATTTGAGCAGTCAGCATTTACTACTTCATCTCTTCTCTCCTCTCAGGTGCAACTTTCTCTCTCATCTTTTTGCATTGCATGTCTTAAAAACTTCACCATTTTCATGAAAATCAAATCTAATACTAAATCCACCAAATCATTATTATAATTTTTGTTTATTTGATTTTACATAATTCCTCTCTCCTTCGTTTTCAGTGCACAGTATATATATATACACATCACATACATCTTACATACTCTCCTTCCCATATTTCATTTTCCAATTCTCACATTCTCTCTCTTGAAAATCAAGAAAAAAAACAAAGATGTGGAGGGTTGAAGATGTGTTAAAAGACCTTAAGGAAGAAGGAGTTTATGGAAATTGTTGTGAGAAAGAAGAATCAACTGGTTTGCCGCCTGGGTTCAGATTTCACCCTACGGATGAAGAACTCATAACTTTCTACCTTGCTTCCAAGGTCTTTAACACTACTACAACGACTACTGCTACTAATAATACCACCACTAACTTATTCTTGTCTAACTCTGATGTCCAAATGGTTGAAGTTGATCTTACTAGATGTGAGCCTTGGGACCTTCCAGGTCTGTTCTCGCCATGGTCGTGTTCACTTATTTTTACTGATTATTATTATAAAAACTAACAGATATTGTTTTGTTTAATTTTGTGCAGAAAGGGCGAAGATGGGAGAAAGGGAGTGGTACCTGTTCAGCTTGAGAGACAGGAAGTACCCTTCAGGGTTGAGGACGAACCGAGCCACTGAAACCGGCTACTGGAAGGCTACTGGTAAGGATAGACAAGTCTACGCCGGCGGAATTACGACTGCAGCTGGTGGAGCAGGAGGTGTGTTGATAGGGATGAAGAAGACACTTGTGTTCTATCAAGGCCGTGCTCCTCGCGGCGTTAAGACTAGTTGGGTTATGCATGAGTACCGTCTTGACGGCCATTTCTCCTCCTTCCGCCTCTCCTCTAAGGTCTCTCCTTCTATTTTCCCATCATAGTTTACAAAAGTTTACTAATAAATAAATAATAATGGCATGAAATTTTGTAACAAAATTGGAAAATGTTCAAAATTGCAGGAAGAATGGGTGATATGTAGAATATGCCACAAGAATGCAGAGAAGAAATTATCTCCACTAATTATTCACCCACCACCATCGCCACCGCCAACGCCACAGCGGCGGCCGTTATCTCCTTTCCTCAGCAGTTTGCCCCCTCTGGCTGATCCACCCAGCACCACCCAAGAAGTAGCTGATACCCCTTCGCAACATCGTAATTATGCTAATAGTCATGACCTCCTTCACTCGTTATTGTTAAATCCTTTACCTAATTTTTCATCCATTTCTGGATCCAACACCATATTCCCTCCTCTCAATACCACTACCACTAACACTACCACCACAGCCGCCTCTATCGATATGTCACCCTCTTCAACCCTCTTTAAGTCTTTCCACCATCCTTCGCTCTGCTGTCTCTCCTCCACCACCACCAACACCAATACCAACACCAACACCAACACCACTGCTGCTGTTGCTAGTAGTACTACTGCATCTGATGTAACAAAGCAGTGGCAGCCGCAGCAGCACTGGCTAGACAGAATATGCCCTCAGAATGAGTACATGATTCAGAACCAATATCATCATGATCCCGTCAATTTTAATCAAATGATGGATCCTCAACCTCTTCCTAACACTTACCCTACTACTACTACTACTACTATTAGTAGTACTGCTGCAATTGGTAACAATAATCATGATGACGAAGACGGCGATGCAGCTGTTCATCTTGAAATGTCTCCCTCGGTTGCAGTTGCAGCACTAGACTGGATGCTAAATCATACTATCAACAACAATAATACTAATGATAATCATCCTCATCCTCCTCCTGCTGCTGCTGCAGAATCTTGGTGTTTTCAGATTCATCCTTAATCCATAATTATTATTATTTGTTCAACAGTTCAATCTTTTAAGGATCATCTGCATGTGTAACTTTTCATCTCTATGTAGTCTTACAACATAAATAGTCATTATGTAGCTCTAGCTAACATAAATTTATGTATAAATTTAATGCCAAAACTCCATTGGCTGCTGAACTCCTAGCAATGAGGGAAGGTCTTGCTATGGCGAAAGCTTTTCAGGTGCCAAAGCTTGAAGTGGAAACTGATGCTGAATCTTTGATCTTTATGCTAGATACGTCAGGTGTGAATCCTTATCCGCACCATGAGCTAGCTGCTGTTATTTCGGATGTGAGGAACCAGATTAAAGAAGATTGGGTGATTGTCTTCAAACATGTACCAAGGCACAAAAATGTAGTTGCACATCACTTGGCAGCAATGGCAATGGAGATGGTTGTGGGTCATGTCACCCATTTTGAGGTACCACCAAGGGCTTTCAATGATTTCAAAAAGGATAAAGCTGCTGCGGATAGATTTGGGGGTAGGTCTGCCAATGCTTAGCATGTCTCTAAAGGTTGTCTTTCTTAAAAGTACGTGGAATGTGTAATCTGATCTGTGGGAAGATCTTATCTTTTGTTATGAAAACTAATAGGGTAGATAGTATGTGTGTCTATGGTATGCTATGGAACAGAGTTTTATTTTGGGTGGGCTTTGTTCCCTGCTACTTCGTTTAGTACTATTCGGCGAAGTGAGGGCTCTTTGTTGGTTTGCAATGTAGTTGTAATTTGCTTTATATAATTTAATAATATTTTCTTCGTTTTACGTTAAAAAAAAATGCTCTACTCAATCTATCTAGTACACCTTTTGCTACTTCTACAATTATTCTACTGCTATTTTCCATCATACCCAAAATACATATCTCCGTATGCACGTATGGAAAACATGAACGCCATCAAAATTCGTCCAATAGGTTCAATGATCCTCAATTTTGTAATTTAGATAACAACGTCCACAAGTTTAATTAAAAGCAACGCAGTTAAAATGGTAAATGCAAGATACACCCCGTATCAACGAAGTAACAAAGTGAAAATTCAGCGAAACATTAGACTCAAATGATCCTCATTGTATATTGAGGTAGTGGAGTATCTGTATCATATAAAGTACTCCTATGAAGAAAAAATGTGACAAAGGTCGCATATAGGTATAAAATTACCCTTGGCACACATACACGTACACCTAAAAAATGTACATTAAAAAGGAGAGTACTCCGTAAGATGTAGTTGGAATAATAACAAAAAAGGGAAGACTTTGGGTTAAAAAGTGTAAGACGGGGTGCAACGCAACGCATGCACGGGGTAGAACTAGAACTAGAAAGCTAGAAACAGTTACTACAGTGATGGAGTGATAGGGTGAGTGAGTCACTGAGTCCCGTCCCGTCTCGTCTCAAAATTACCTAACCTGTTTGATGTGATTTTCGTTGATTCTGATGGAATGCAAGCTACCAAAGGGCATATCTGACTTTTCATATTATTAATTAATGACGTCACTCACCTTTTTCATAAATCATACGGAGTACTCCAATTTGTTGACATTTCTTATTGATTAATTTAAAAATAATAAATAAAGAGAATGCAACAATAGTGTGCTAGTCTAACCTACCCGGCTAACCCTATGTCCCTATGTCTCATGTCGCTACGTGGCTAGGCTAAATAACATTATTTTTACTACGGAGTACAACCACTTCTACTAAACTGCAAACCCAACCCAATACACATTGCTGTCACTGCACAGTGCACACGTTTGTTTTTTTACCAATTCCCAATAACACAAGTACATATTTTAAAAGGTTGTTTCTTTGTTTATCCATAACTACATTATAATCTGGATAAAAACATTTGATTACAAATTCAGCAAATGATCCATCAAAATAAATCATTGTAATTTATAGTAACACATTCTCAGTTTAAGGAGGTAAGTCACATAAAAACACACAAGTGACACAAGTGACAGATCAGAGAATATCATATCACTTGTGGAAGAAACAAGTTATTTTCAAAAGTAGGTTTATTCTTAAACTAAAAATAATCAAATGAGCTGTAGAGTAGAGTAAACACACATTTCTGGACACCATAACCCTATCTATAACTCATAGACTAGTAAACAAACAAAAGTAGATCCAATTCTGCTCAACTGCTTGGATCAGAAACCCTCTTAAAACTCGTCCCCTCCTTACAAATTAAGTTCAAACTGGTACAATACTCGGGTTTCTTCATCATATGGACAACGAAAACAGATCCTTTCCATTTTCCGATATCAAATCCAAATAACCAACAACAATGCCACATTTTCTAATAGATTGATCACGTCCCAAATATGTCTATGTATGATCAATCTGTCTGAAATCCTAACCGGCCAATGTCACGTTCCAAATTAAGATATCAACAACTTCAGTTCAAACAACACAGAAAATAGCTAAAACTAACTTCTCTTAAACTGAAAATCATTACAAGGAGTTGTTCAACTAATTAAATGTTAAGGTCGACATTTACATACATCAACAGCAACAACATACTTCGATTTAAATTATTGCACGCCTAAACTGCAACATACTAGACTATCACCAATGAGCAAAGATAAATCTGCACCAAGAAGCAAACAAATTGCAATTTAAGATTCAGGGCAGTAAATGAGAATCAGTATCACTCTAACAAAATGCTCAATGAATAAACTTCCCACTAATTACAAAAACGATCCCGTTTTCCCACTAAACAGTGACCTACAGTCTATTTGGCCAGCCCCTGAATGCCTACTAGAACTTGTACAAGGTCGCCATCCGGACACTGTTTCCACTCTCTCGTCTCCAACCTATGTCATCAAACGCTCTGTTATACATCTTAATTGCAAGCTAAGCCAGAGTTTTTAAGAGGGCCAGCCATAAACTATCTTCTTCTCTCGTCATTACGAGGGGAATGCATCTTTCATTGATTGAAATGGGGTTCTCTCACAATCATAAACACTAGGACGGCTAAATAGATAAATGAATGAAAGAATGATGAACAAATCAAATGGAAAAAAAAGCAATAATATTAATAGGTCCATCCAGTATAGATCCCTAGCCCGTAACAGAGTACAGCCAGATCCAACCATGATATTTTACAAGTAGATCTCTAGCTTTGTACTGCAAAGAATCCAATACACACTGCACACATTTGTTTTTACTAAGTCCCCATAAAATAATAATGTAGGGAAGAAAGGGGAGATGGGATTATGAGTTCTTTTTGTCGACAATTCAAATCCCTACTTTAAGAGCCATTTCATTAATTGAGTAAAGCAGATTTCATCCATCAAGTAGAACACAGTAGGGTTATAAACTTATAATTAGGTCGTACTTCGTATATGACAAACAGTTTCACTTTGCATAGGGATTTGTTAATGATTTCGGCACAACTCGTATTGATTTTCGTACACCTTCGTCCGGAGTAGGGCTCACATAAAGTTGTGCTCTCATAGTGGTGTGGCCAAAATCATTTCCAGGATTTGTTGGTGAAGAAAGGGTTCATGTACAGAACTTAATGCTACAGGTTACCATTAAATAATTTAACACATGTAACACGCTTTATTTTTCCAAATAATGTGTGTGCGTTTGATGGTGAATCAACAACTAAATAAATAAATTCAAGGAGTTGAGAAAGCAAAAACTTCCTCTGTTTCTTTTACTTGCACCATTGCGTTGAGCACAAAGATTAAGAAAAATTTAAATAAATTGCACATATAATAACAAACAAAAGAGAGGGAAAATGTTAGGTAACAATGGTAAGTGTAAATGTGGGTAAAGGTAATGGGTTATTTTTAGTGTGTGAAAACACCAAAAAGCATGAGAAAACATACAATAAAAGGAAATTGTGCATCTAATATGCAACTTCCATTTAAAGAAAAGAATGAAGTAAAAAAAAGCCGGAAGAAGTATAAAACTGTACTCCCTCCATCCGAAATTTAATTCCAAATTTGATTTTGAATGGTCTCAAAACAATCTTTGGTTGTTATTGTATCTAGTTTAACGTATTGATAGAATTTAAAGATAAAAATTACAGAACATGGAGTCTGTTTATGCAAATTACTTTTGACTACAAATTTAAAGTTCATATTCAATCAATACAAAATCATTGTAATTTTCAACAAATTAACATTCAAAAAGATTGTTCTTCGAATATAAAAAGATTACATGAGAGATAAAATTGCGGTGATAAAGGTAGTATTTTTGCTTGAGGGTGTATAAAAAGAGATTTTAATGTATCCTAAACAAAGATTGAAATGAGTTGTTGAGTTAAACACAATTCTGGAGAGCAGAACCCTGTCACTTATCATGCTACAGGAACAAAACAAAAAAAACAAGCAAATTCTTACCTGTAGTCAACTTCTTCAAGCCTCATTAGTGACTAGTGTGAAGGAACCCCGCCAAAAATCCAGTCCTCTCATTCCTGAGTTTGATCTTGCAATTTATAGGTCATAGCACAATACTCAAATTTCATCATGAGATGGTGTTTGCCGGGTGGTTGTTAAAGAACTATGACTATCAAATTATCAATAGATTAAGTTCAAAGCAAAAGGAGTAACTTAAGGGAGCACAACCTGACCCTAAACCAAATTGCTTGAAGAAATTACTTGTGTCAAGAGAGTACGCTCCAAGGTCTCGGCCCCATAAAACTGTGTTTGGTTAGTATTTGTCGAGGGGAGGGAAGAGAAAAAAAAGTTGACAGGAGGCCTAAGTTACCATTTTCCTTCCAAATTCCAATCCTAGTGAGATTTGATTTTATCACAAGTAGAAGGAAAGGGATCCCTACAATTCACATTATGTCATTATGTTTTCTCTAAATTCATTTATCCGAACACACTACAAATGCAGCTCAATAATAAACTAAATATTTATCACCATTGACTCAGCCCTCAACACTGCAGTAACTGTCAAGTATATCTTTAACCTTAACTCCTTAAGTCAGACCTTAATTCCACAAACATGATTCAAGTGCATCAAATGTAATTCGAAGAGTCCTATAACTTGCTATATCCTAAGAGTTTAATAACTTGCTATATTGTATGTTACCGACGACAGCCATTCATACTGCCCATAATCAAATGGAATTACAGAACAAGTCCTTCAATATTCCACTCATAGGCTATTATAGTATTATGTCTACAGCTGCTGCAAATGGATGAATCAAGTTCCACAAACGTCTACAAGTAATCAGTCCTACGATCCTAACCAACCAATGTCATCAAATGGAACCCAACTCAGCCTCAAAAATAACACAAATACTGATCAATGCTAATTCGTGCTAGGCTTGACCGATGATGATCAAAACACGGTTCTTATAGGCCTCATCAAAAGTGAACCTATTACAATTCTCTTTCTTTTCCTGCAAAATAAACCAGAGTATGCCAGCTAATATGGCGTAAGAGATCCCGCCATCTCTAGATTCTATAAAGATGCAGTTCTGAGTCCCAAAATTAATATAGAAACACAAACAATATAATGGAATATCTACAATCCAAAATCAATTTTACACTGCAATTAACAAATGGTACTAGTTTGTAATATGATTTCGTAAATCGTAATGCCCTTTTCTTCTAATACGAAGTATAATCTATTCCCTATTATTTGAATGAATTCAAGCGAAATACTAATTACATCATCCGAAAATAGTTCAGAAACAATTAAAATGGCATTAATCAGCACCAGAAACAGAACATAAAATTAGCCTTAAACCCTAATCCAATTGAATGCGAAGAACTTGAAAACATCAAAAAATTAATCCTACACGACGAATGATTGATTGAGCAGAATTAAGTAAGATAAAAAAAAAGATAAAGAACAGAAGGAATACCAGAAGAAATTAGGGAGAAGCGATGGGTTGGTGCAATTGGGAGGGCAGCATACTGCAGAAGCGGCCATGGAAGCAGGGAACACAACCAACATCGCTAAGATGCTAACTTGTGCACCATTCTTCCATGGCCATCCTTCTTCTCTCCTGTATTGCCAAGTTTACGATTAACAGGTGACTTCCTTTCTTTGAGTTCCTCTCGGTTGTTGAGGTTTTCTCAATCAAAAATCGTGTTGGTCCTTTTGACAACATTAGGCTACTTGCGTATTTAATGACGGGGTATTTTTGTTCCGTTTTACCTCGTACCACCACGATAAACTTTACACCTTTTGATCTACTCAAGTTTGATTTCCTCAAAATTTCATTATTTGTCGGCTAAATTAATTTTCGTTCTCTCTTCTCTGTTCATCTCCGAATCTCTCTTTGTTCCGGTTCTTGAACCAACGACTTTTCTCAAGTTTGAGGCAACGATTTTTCTCAAGCTGGAAAGTTTTTATTCTTTTTTACTTAAAGAGTTCGAATTGTGTAAGTGGTAAGTTAAAGTAATTAGGGTTAAAATGTGACTCGTTGTCAAGGCGAACGCGCTATGCAAGACCATGCGTAGCGCGCAAGATCTTGCTGGGTGTGCATGGTCCATGTGGTCCCCGCGTGGACCAGATGATGTGCACATTAGAAGATTTGCATAATCTACAGAAGCAACTGGTTGATTATGTCATATCTCGCGCTTCCGGCCTCATTTTCGGGCCAAAGATAGCTTGAAAAGCTACAAATTATATCTTTCTAACCCAATTGGAACATTGGATTATCATTTGTAGAATATACGACCCAAATGATGAAGCATGTACGATTTTATAAAACGATTTGATTTTAGAAAACGAATCGTACCTCTTTCGTAATAAATCGAATTGAGCTTATGATGTATGGATGAAAAGTTTATTTCAAGGGCTATCCAACTTCATTGGCTAATAAAGCGCTTATGCGCCGCATGAAACTAGACCGATTATGGTTTATATCTGGCTGATTGAGTCAACTTTAGGGCTTAGTAGTTGGAATAGGCCTAAATGGATGTTTTATCAAAAATACAAGATGATTTGTATGTCCAATTAATGAGTGTGGGCCCACATGTTTCAAGATTGGACCATTAAACAAACCGGCCTAGTCCTATCATATAACACTTTAGGGAAGACACTTTTAGGTGTCTACAACTAGAGATGGCAACGGGTCCAGGACCCTACCCTGACCCTGTCAGACCCTACCCTAAAATTAGGGTATGGGTCTTAATTTTCTAGACCCTATAGGGTAAGGGTAGGGTATGGATATATGATGTATCGAATAGGGTAGGGTAAGGGTCCAGCTTTTTCAGACCCTTACCCTACCCAGACCCTACCCATAGACCCTGATCCATACCCTACCCAGACCCTAAACTAAACCTGCTCAAATTTCATTAAAGAAATATAAAAATAACACAAAACCTTAAGGCAATCCACAAAATCACATTTACTCCTCTAACAACCATCCAACACTACCACTCACTAGTCAAAAAAACCTCTAACATTGACATTGTGTACTTGAGAACCTGAGTTTTTTTTAATTCGTGACCTTAGTACATTAAATTGTAATATGTTTAAGGAAATACAAGGATGATTTGGGGCACTAGGATTTATTTGTTTTTAAATGTCAAATTAATCGATTGTCTTGTATTTTTTTTTTGTGCATTACATATGGTTGGATATAAAAAAAATTGAAAAAAGTTAAAGAAAAAATAGGCAATATGGACCCGCTCCGGACCCTAGACCCTACCCATACCCTAATGGACCCATAGGGTCCGGGTAAGGGTCTTGTAATTCTAGACCCTATAGGGTAAGGGTAGGGTATGGATATAGGTCAAAAAATTAGGGTCCGGGTCCGGGTATTGCTAGACCCTACCCAGACCCTACCCATTGCCATTCCTATCTACAACGCCCACATCACGCTTCATGTCTCACCAAGTCAAGCTTCCTGCATAGCCCACAATTGTATGTTGCACCTACAGCGCAGCGCACTAGCACCCAACCCTTCCAGCCTTTAGCAAGGCATGGTGTGTGGCCTTGTGCTATGGATGCATTTTCGCTCCTCTCTCTTAGTCATCGTCCATCGGCCAATCATGGCTGAATTTTATTTATTTTTCGTATTTTCTTTTATTTACATTTTATTTAGAAGATAGGAAAGTATATACGGAGTATGTAGATACTCTAAGGGATTTTGTTAACTCTCTTATGCTTTTTATTGCTAATTTCTTTGTATGTTCTTCATGCCTTTTTCTTTATTACGAACTTGAGTTATCTTTTCGCCATTAATATAGCTTCGAGGTATTATTCAGTTCGTTTCTCTAGTTAATTATTTCCCAATTATTATTTATGCTTTCATTCTTCATGAATCTATACTAATATATTAAAAGGCGTTTTGAAGAACGTATACGTGTCACGTAGACCTCTCCTTATTACGCCACGTCACCACTAATAAGCATCATGACACGTCATTACAACCAAAAAACATCTAACAAGGATCGAACACCAAACCTCTTTGTTAAAAGTTACACTTCTTACCATCTTAACCAACTACAACTTATGTAATACTTTTCCATATAAGCCTATATATTCTTTTTACAATAAACAAATACATTGAATAAAAGTGAATGCAAAAAAAGGAATGATTACTTAATTCATAAATGTACAATTATTACTTTGAAGAAAAGGATCCGACTTTGTTTAGATTTTTGGATGTGGGTTTAATCGGGAAGGTTGTTGATCCGTCACTAATCTTATGTCACCACCGTAATTTGATGATGCCATCATCTCTACGTATACATATTTTTTTAAAAAAAAACCCGAATAAAAGTCAAAACCCGGGGCAACGCGCGGGTTACATACTAGTTATTAATCAATTATGGTTTCTTTCATTACTCCAAGCATGAGCGAGTAGTTTGCCTTTAGGGCTTATTAGGTGGGTAGATGTGTCTATACCATGAGCGAGTAGTTTTCCTTTATGGCTTATTAGATTCGATTTTGTAATTAAGTTCTTTAGCAATTTAATTGGTTAGTGGACAGTTCTAATTAAATTAGGTTCTTTAATTGTTTGCTAATGTCATCAGTTAATTTTTTGCGAATAACTCGTCAATCGTACTCTTAGAGGCACACCTATAATTAGCAGTATTGAATTTAAATGTGAAAGTCTTATTGGATTTTTGTGAGCGTTAATATTCGAGAGAGATTGACATATGCTTTAATTATCTGACCAATTGAATACTATTGTTTTGAAAGTATGCTTTTGAAGTTTTGATGATGGCATATGCATGGTGAACCAAATTCCTTCCTAGATTTTTAATTTTATGATTGTAACCTCTTTTACTTCCTTTGTTAATTTGAATTAATACTTTAGAAATCATAATTCCCAAACAACGTTTTTTCCTTGAATTATTAGTTTAAATAATTGGACCTAAACTAATAGATCCCCTCTCCTTGTAGAATTAACTAGTATTTTGCTAGGATATGCGGTAACACAAATCATGCCACTTGTAATAGGTTACCATCCACTCAAAAATCAAAAGTTACCAACTAAGGGCTCTGTCCGGTATCGTTTTTTGTTTCTATTTTTTTTGTTTTTTTTACAAAACTAAAAACCACAAAAGTAGGGTTTGTGCAGCATTATTATGAGTTTTCAGTTTTCTGTTTTTTAAAAACAAAGAACTGATTTTAGTTTTAGTTTTCTATTTTTCTCAAAACTGATTTGAGTGTCCTGAAGAATCATATCCTAAAATAACCCAAAATTCATAAACGGATAGAATCGACCCTCCCAAATCTCAGTAAAAGCTCTAACAATGGCTTCATGGTGACTCTCCGAGTTTAGAGACAGAAAACACCGCAACAACTCCTCTAAATCACTCTCCTCAAACATCTGCTTCTCCACCACCATCTACACCATCGACCGCTTGAAATTCTCTAACGGATCCTCCGACCGTTTCACCACCGCGAAACTCTCCCTCACTTTATCTTGAAGGAAGGGGTGATTAGAAAAGAAGAAGATGAAGGAACCTCCATACCTGTACCATTGAGTTTACTCCTTGAATTGAGATGCAAGTGAAGGTCGGAGATGGGGAGATAGATGGCAGGGTGAGCGTCGGAGATGGAGAGAGAAAGAGGGGAGGAGTACAGGGGCGCATATATGAAATAAAAACGAAACTGACAAAACCACTTTTTGTGGTTGTAGGTTTTCCGTTGTGGTTTAGTAAAAAGCCCATTTTTTTTTTTTAAACACTGTAGCCGAACAGTTAGGTTTTCACTTTTTTGATTAAATAATGAAAAAACGGGAAACATTAGCTGTACCGAACAGCGCCGTAGTTTCCAGTTTTTTGTGTTGTTAGTTTTCAAAATTAACATGATTACTATAAGTATCACTAATTTTTAGTTCATGAATCATGGCTCAATCTAAATCATATGACTTTCAAAATCAAAAACTGAAAATTGACAGTGATACCGAACGCAGGACGAGGCATAAGCTAGTTGAGTTCCCTTGAAGCTTCAAAATGGGAGAGAGAGAGAGAGAGAGGAGAGAGAGTGTGTGAGAATTGGAGGGGAAATGGTGGAATTAGCAAAAAATAAGGCCATGTGCATGGCAAATGATGGTCAACAACCGGAAAAATAAAAGTCAATGTCAGAAATTGGACTTTGGTTGTCTATCGCAAAAGAAATTAGTTTAAAAATCTGAATTGACTTAAAAATTTATATAAGGTCAATTTTCGCAAAATTCAAGTTATAAAATGTGAGAAATTCCGAGTTACTCTCAGTGATTGGAAAAAAATTTCCAATCAAATGGCATTTTCGTAAATATTTTTCTTGAAAATTGTTGGTGGTATAATGTTAGGTGTTGACTGTATATTTGTAGTTATTGACTGCATATTACTCGGTGTTGATTGTATACCACTTATCGTTGACTGTATATTTTATGACTGCTGAAGAATTACTAAAATGCAATATTGTTTATTGGTAAGTGATTGACTATATATTTATAGTTGTGGATTGTTTATTAGTAAAAGCTTATTGTATATTGCGAGCTGTTGACTGTATATTATATAGTTGTTGATGTATTATGAAAATACAATAATGACTGTACACTGACTCTTATTTGATGACATGTCACTGTACTTTAACCCAAATTTAATGGCATTTTCGTAATAAAACATCAATTACTTACGAAAATGCCATTTGATTGGAAAATTTCTGAATCATCGAGTAAGCTCGGAATGGCTCATAAAATGTTACTTTTGTCAAATTTGCCAAAATTTATTTATGGTCTTTGAACCCCAAATTTTTGGCTGGATACCTATGCACGCATCTCAGCGTGCATAGGAGGTTAAACGACGTCGTTTTTCTTACTTACCTTCCAATCCAACCTTCCTTCCTTAGCGCCTCTTTCCTATTTTCCCTCTTTGCTTTTGCTTATTGATCAAGCTTAAATCTGGGTTAGTGATCACGCTGATTAATTCAAAATTTCTCTCTCCTCTTCCTTCTCACATTTACGCAGTTTTCCTCTTTGAATTTCATTTATTCCAATCTCATCCATGACTTCCTATGTTTCTACATTAAGCTCTGTTCATGATTTTACTAGCAAAAGTTCCATTGATTCTATACTTGCTAAAATTAATGCTGATAATTCCTCAATTCTCTATGCGATGATGAAGGAATGTGAGTTTTGATTCAATTGTTTTTTAGTTTTTCTTTTGTTTATGTAATTTGCGATTCTGATTCTCTGGTTTTTTTGCGATTCTGTTATTGCGATTTTGGTTTTCGATTCTGGTTTTTGATTCAATTATGCATAAAATCATTCTTATATTTGTTTTTTTTACGTTCATAGTTTTATTAGGTTTTAGTTTTAAAAATTGTTTTATCGTTTTGTATGATTTTGAATTTTTCCAGATTCTATTATTTTCTGGAAAATTCACAGATTTTGTGTTTGATGATTTTGAACATCACTAGTGTAAAAAGGCTCATTTGCGTAGCACATTTAAGTGCATTTGCGTCGAACATTGTGCGTAGCAAAAGCTCTCGACGCAAATGACTCTCATTTGCGTCGCACATTAAGCAAATGCGCGACGCAAGTGACTTTTCAGGCACCATGTTGAAAAGTCATTTGCGTCGCACCTTAGCTTAATGTGCGACGCAAATGACTATTTGGGCGCCAAAAAAATAAGTGATTTGCGTCGCACACTAGCTTAATGTGCGACGTAAATGACTATTTGAGCGTCAAAAAACTAAGTCATTTGCGTCGCAGATTAAGGTAATGTGCGACGCAAATGACATTTTTGGCGCCAGAAAAATAAGTCTTTTGCGTCGCACATTAAGCTAACGTGCAACACAAATCACTTATTTTTTGTTTTTTTTTTAATTTGTTTTTTAATATTTTAGTTGGAAATTCCGACATGATCGTCTTTGAAATTAGACGCTTCCCAATACCGGGAATACATTTATAAATAATACTTGTCACAAAAGTTTACAACGTAACGTTCCCAATAAAAGGCAATTAAATTCGTCATAGATCAACCAACATGTTACAACAAACATAAAATTATTACAACAAAGGTAGCTAGCTAGAGATCGAGTTCATAGTACAAATTAAGCTAAAATTCGACATTGTTCACAAAGTAATCTTCCCGAAAATCTTTCACCTCATTAATCTCCTCCGGTGAATAAGGCAATGTGTACTTCAATTTATTATATAAAGTACGTAGTTTATGAGAACATACCGTAGTAAGATCTTGACTATTACAATGATTCATTATTATGTCGTAAATAAAACGCATGACGTAGTAGCCACAATCTAGTGATCCCGGTTGTTCAGCACACTACATGCATTAAAATACATAACACAAGTAAAATTTCTATCAAAGTGTAGGTTATAATTTTGAAAAACTTGATTTTTAGGTAAATAATAAACTAATTATACCTGTGCTGAAATCCATGTTAATTTAGTTCCCTTAGATTGTCCACTTAGTCTCTTGTAACTCCGAAAAGCACTACGCATTCGATAAAATATGCAATTATATATACTTTGTTTACACATGTAAATGGAAAGAATATTTTACATGTAAGTGCAATTATAAATCACTACTTTACTTGCTTCCTTGGGTCATATTTGGGCAAAAATGGCGTTTTCGAACCCAACTTTGAACTAAAGAACCTAAGGAATATTTTCAAACTTATTACACGTTTAATATGCATATTTATAAATTTCTAAGGCTCTTTACAATCTATTATTTCACATTTTAGGCTAATTGGGTCGTTCTAGGTCATATTTGGGCAAAAATGGCGTTTTCGAACCCAACTTTGAACTAAAGAACCTAAGGAATGTTTTCAAACTTATTACACGTTTAATATGAATATTTATAACTTTCTAAGGCTCTTTACAATCTATTATTTCACATTTAAGGCTAATTGGGTCGTTCTAGGTCATATTTAGACAAAAAATGGCGTTTTCGAACCCAACTTTGAACTAAAGAACCTAAGGAATGTTTTCAAACTTATTACACGTTTAATATGCATATTTATAACTTTTTAAGGCTCTTTACAATCTATTATTTCACATTTAAGGCTAATTGGGTCGTTCTAGGTCATATTTGGGCAAAAATGGCGTTTTCGAACCCAACTTTGAACTAAAGAACCTAAGGAATGTTTTCAAATTTATAATATACATATTTATAACTTTCTAAGGCTCTTTACAATCTATTATTTCATATTTAAGGCTAATTGGGTCGTTCTAGGTCATATTTGGGCAAAAATGGCATTTTCATATGCATACTTTACTTACTTGTTTAGTGGGTCCTTAATCATCAAATTTCTCTTCTTTTGTTGAGAATCAAATATGTAGACCTCACATTTAGGCAAGCAAAGAACTAAAAGCATCCAGTGACTCCTACATACAAACAATAAACATATGTAGTTAGAAAAAAAAAAGTTAAATTTATAACAATCAATTAAAAACGAAGTTCAAATTAATTTTCATACTTTTCGTAGTATGGACATAAGATTAATGTCTTAGAACTAAGTGCACTCATGGAACTCGTCATGTACGATAAAATTCGATCTGCATCGGTCTTTAACATGGTGGCCGAGATCATCTCCGGGCACACGAATCCAATAGTATTGGTGTGATAATCATCGTGATAACACAACTCACTCAAAGCCCTATAATATATAGTGTAAGAACGTTAAGACAATCATAAAAATAAAATTAAGGGGCAAAATCTTAATTTAGGTAACTCACATAATTAAAACTTGTATTATCGATATACTGAGCCATGCTCCCGAGAGAAGTTGATCGGTGTCTTCAACGGTGACATTTATTTCAAAGTCCTTTCCATATTGAATGTCCTTTTAGTGCCTTGCACCTTAATGTTCTCCCCTTCTTTTAATCGAGACATCATAGTTTTCATCACATTGCACTTAACACTCAAATTTTGCAATTTATAATTTTCAAGGAAATATGTTTTTGATTTAGTGTTGGACGCTTTTGTTTCGTATCCACTTCCCCCAAGCACTATCTCTTTCCCTTTGTTCCCTTTCCCTTTAGGCTCTTTACTTGTAGGCTTGTTTACCTGAGGTATGATTTTCAAATAACCATATACATATTAGTGAGCATACATGGTATAATAGTTCTACTTCAAATTATCATGCATATGTTAGTTACCTCCTCATTCGTAAGCGATACCAAATGCTTTGGCCACTGAGTGAAGGTACCATGAGCTTGAGCAAGTTTCTTAATATATTGAGAAGGCACGGGGACGGGAGCTTCTTTATACGCGGGCTCAAAATCATCAACGCTCACTTTCACGTTATCGGGATTGGTTCTTGTGGTGATCAAGGATCAACTCTGGACATATGGTACCATAGGCAACAAAGACTTTCTCGGAGCCTATGTTCAGGTATAGATGGCACGGGACAGATTCCTTATTATTTATTTTGAACAATAGCGCACATACAATGTAACATGTTAGAAAAGTTCAATATAATTAACTAGAAACAAATTACTTGAAAGACAAAAATTATCATACCGTAATGTTTGCAAATGGATCTAAACCCCCAGAACGACAACTACTATGAACATTTGCGTCTATCCTCATCTGGCTTGGTATTTGGACACCAAGTTCTTTATAGAAAATGTGATAAATTTCTCCATAACCATGGAATCCATCTTGGAGTTCATCTCTTGTATTGTCTCATCTTTAACCCTTTTGGTCACTCTTGCTTCCATTTCCTCCATCTCCACATCTCCATACCGTCGAGAGCTACGCCGCTCTCCGGTCCCCCACACAGCTTTGATGCCTACTCCATCACCAAATGTTATTGGTCTCCTTTCTTGAGTCTCACCAAGTGCACGAGATAAGACATCATCAAGCCTTTTAGGAACAAATTCCCCTTCATCTTGTTTCCTTTTCCATTCATCCTACATGAAATCAAATGGTTTTGAGAAAATTTCGACACTTGGTTTCATATTTAAGAACATAAATGGAATTAGAGGAATCACAACATTACACAAAATTGTGTATCGTTAAATGAACTTACAATGGATTCTTTGACCTTTTGTGTTCCCTCATCCGGCAAGTAAGGATTTCCTTTCTCATCTTCTACCGATCTTGCAAGAAGCCATAAATATGTCCTACTCGGCAAACTTGAAACAATTGTAGACGTAGAGGAACCATCAGATGACGAAGAAACTGAGGGAATGTACCCTTTTCTACGCCATTCACTTGTCATTTTAGCATATGATTTCTGTCCCATATGATGAGGATATTTGTTGAAAGATTGACTCTGTCTTGCTTTCTCACTTATTTCCTAATTTTAGGGGGGTAAAAGAAATTATTGCAACAAAATAAAACCCAGATTATACCAAGACTTTAATTAAGAATAATTTTTTATACCTGAGCTTCTTCGGAGGTACGTATCTTCACAAATTCCTTCCATATATCCTCGGTTATGAAACTATACAAATCATAAGGCATCTTTTTATCTTTTGGCATTTTCCTTGTACCCCAGATCCAACCAGTCGTCAATCTTGATTTGAATTCCCTCCAACACTTATCACAACTCCTTAAGACAACTTCTTTCTTAGTTTCATCTGTGATATGAAATTCTCTCTAAATGAAAGAAAAAGAAAAGGAACAAGAAAGTCTTTTAGCATATGAGAAAGACACATAGACATGTACAACTGAATTTCCAAAGTAAAACCGGTTACCTTGACATCTTCCCACAAAGTGTCTTTTATTCCTTGTGAAACATCTTCCCAGGTTCTGATCAATATTGAAACCTTTGCGCGACTTATCTCGCCAATGTGATTCTTGTAATCCGTTGTCCATTTCCCTGTGGGTCGGTCCAAGTGATCCCATTCAATTATTCTTGGAACCCCGGGCATGGATTTTAGCCCTTTTGTAGGGCCTATTGGCTTCCCTTTTTTCTTTTGGGGCACTTGATTTGGTGATTCGTTAGATGGCCCTGAATTTACGTGTTGATCTTCATCCATGCTTGACGCTATTGCAGCTTGAAAAATCATCAAAATGAATTACATTAAAAAGCAGGATTTAAAAAAAAAATAAAGAACTGGTCAGTTCTGAATTCTGACCAGTTCTGTCCACTGATCTGCACAGAACTGATCCGAGCAGTGCAGATCAGTGCACAGTTTTGATCAGAACTGATCAGTTCTGTGCACTGATCTAAATGCAACTAAAATGAGACAAATGCCTAGAAATGCAACCTAAATGAGCCTAGAATACCCTATATAAATATGATTCATCATTATTCCACATTTAAGGCTAATTGGGTCGTTATAGTACATATTTAGGCAAAAATGACGTTTTCGAACCCAACTTTTAACAAAAACAACTTAAGGAATGTTTCCAAACTTATTACATGTCTCGTATGCATATTTATAACTTTCTAAGACTCGTACTAATCTATTATTCCACATTTAAGGCTAATTGGGTCGTTATAGTACATATTTAGGCAAAAATGAAGTTTTCGAACCCAACTTTTAACTAAAGAACCAAAGGAATATTTTCAAACTTATTACATGTCTCATATGCATAGTTATAACTTTCTAAGACTCGTACTAATCTATTATTCCACATTTAAGGCTAATTGGGTCGTTATAGTGAAGGAAATAATGCCCTTGGTCCAAGTATGCATTTAATGATAAGTCTAATAAATGCGGTTCAGTATTAATTAACAAGTTAATAATTCAGTGAGATCAAGTGAGCTGAATGCCTAGCTAGAGGCCGCTTCAATTCAAGTGGAATTAATGATATTAATCCACAGCTTACTCTTGATTGAACCCGTAGGGTCACACAAATAGTACGTAAACGGATCACGTATTTAATGGCATTAAATACTCCATCTATGGATATTCGGAATCGACGGATCTTGGTTTCAGTGGGAGCTGAGATCGTCAAAGGCAAGTAAATGAATACTCCGGAAACGATGATATTGCCGGAAACAGAAATATGGATCGTATCGGAAATATAAATATTATCCAAGTCGTAGATGTTGCCGGAAACGGAAACATGGTACGTATCGGAAAATATTATCGGAAATGGAAATATTACCGGAATCAGAAATATTGTCGGAAACGGAAATATTGTCAGAATCGGAAATAGTATCGTAATCGGAAAATAATTCCGGAAACGGAAATATTAAATATTTGTTCGAAACGGAAATTTATTCCGGAATCGGAAATGTTAAACATTGTTCGTATCGGAAATGAATTCTGAAATCGGGAATTTAATCGGAAGCGTATCGTACGAATTAGCATCGGACGAGGCTTGCAAGACGAAGGCCCAGAACGAAGCTAGGCCGTCGCCCAGCAAGCCACACGCATCAAACAAACACGCCAAGGCCTCGACCAAGCCCAGCGCAAGGCCAGGCCCAGCCAAGGCTTGGCGCCCGAGCATGGATCAGCGAATGGGCTGCGAGCATGGGCCTCGACGCCGTGCAGCTCGTGTGGGCCGCGAGGCATGCGCGTGGGCTGTGCGGTGCTATACGAATCCTAAAGCTATCGGAATTCGTGCATTGATTAAATCCTAATCCTAAAAGATTAAATTAATTATTTAGAGTTCTAAAAGGATTCTAATTAATTAATTAGTATTCTAACAGGATTCGAAATCCTTTCCATGGTTCTATAAATATATGCCTAGGGTCATAAATTTATACACAAGTTTTTAACAAGTATTCATACAATAAAAGCTGTGATTTTTGAGCAGAAAAATCAGCCATATTACTTGCCCATTTAGCCGAAAATTATAGTACCTTAAGGGCGATTCTAGTTGGTCAATCTTAAGGCGGATCCGGACGTGCTGTGGACTATCTACGGAGGGACGACACTTGGAGTCCTAAAGATTAGTTCTTGTTCGGTTCGGGCGCAGCTAGGGAGAGCACGCTACAAAGTGTATGCATCTAAATTATGCTAACTGATTATGTGTAAATAATATGTTTCCTGGCATTAAGGTTTTTCCGCATGATTTATGTTTTTCATATGTATCATAACCTAACAGTGGTATCACGAGCCTCTTATTATTTACATAATCTAAATTGCATGACATGGTTAAATTTTACAAATTTGCAAAGAATTAAAAGGGGTGATTAATTTTCGTAATTGTTAATTAATTGCAAATTGCGTTTATTTAATTATATGTACGCAGTTTTTCGGCAGTTTATTCGTTACTCAACCAAATCGAGTGATTTTTGTGTCAATTCTGCATGTAAAAGGCATTCTAAAATTTTGACAAAAACACTAGTTTTCGGCCGAACCCAGAATTCCCAAATTCGAAGCCTAACTATGACTTTTCGGAGGTTTTAGTTTTTCGAACGCAAAAGTTTGTAAATTTAAGATGTTAAATTGAATATTTGCGATTCTTGTTGATAAATCTTGAATTTTTGATTGACCTACTGTATATGTTTAACAAATTTGAATGCCTAGACTTGTTAATTATACAACCTAATTTGTAATTATGATTAATTTGTTGAAATTCGAATAATTTAGAATTGATTTGATTTTCATAATTAATTGATTATTTAATTAGATATCCATGATTAAAAACCACCATAAAAATTGTTAATTTGTGATAAATTTTAAATTTTTATGACCTAGATTTGAATCCATGTTAATCGGAAATTAATTGATTAATAAATTTTCGATTTTTCGCCCTAAAATTATGAAATTAATATGATTTATTAATTTGTCATTAATTTTAAATTAAAAAGTTTTAATTTTATATAATTCGCTCATAAAAGTTGCACGCACAAAGCAAAGGACGCTACGTGTTACTCTTAAGGGGTGTTGTATAGTGCGGGCATGCGACGACGAGCAAGGGAGCTCGTCGCCCATACGGTACGAATGCAGCGAGCAACGAGCGTGGCATGCACAAGGCAATGGGTGCCTAGGGGCTGTGTGCTACGCGTGTGGGGCGATGGGCGATGGGCAAGCAAGTGCAGCGAGCAAGGCAAGCACGCCTGGGCAACGATGGATGATGCGCCACAACGTGCGTTGCCTCGCCCAACAGCACGCCAAGGCAGAAGCCAAGGCAGCGACAAGCGCAGCACAACATGCACGCGGGCAGCGTTGGCTGGCCTGTCCAGCAAGCGTTGCCCAGCAGCGCGCCAAGGCGATGGGCGAGTGGGCTGCGCGCAAGCGTGGCGCGCTGGGCCTGACGCATTGGTGCGTTGTTGCTTGGGCTTTGCGGTACGATCAATCGAGTGACAAGGGGTTTGTTGCTTGTTGGACTTGACGAGGCATGGGTGCAAGCCCATGGCCTTGTCTTGACCCGATTGGTTCGTTTTAATTTTAATTTAAAATTTTCAGTTCGGAAATAATTTTAATTAATTTTAAAATTAATAATTTAAATTGTTTTCTCGGATTTTAATTTTGAATATTATAATTATTATAAATTTTAATTTATACTAATTATTTTACTAAAATTAAACCTTGAATTAATTTAAATTCTTAAATTCAACTGAAAATAAATTAAATAAATGGATTCGATTATAATTTTATATGAGCTTTAAATTTTAATTAAACTTGTATGTTTCCGGTTAGACTAGAAATACATTTTTATGTTTAAAATTAGTAAAGCATATAAAGTTATTGGTTTAAGTGGGAGCCTTTAGTCATAAACTCTTGATTAGGTCTACAAATCCTTTAAGGTTAAACAACTTGATTAGAATTAATAAGGACTGAATAATTGGTAGATTATTGGTGCCCTTGATTAATTGCTGAAAATATCTATGTGACGCATAACATGTTTTACTAACCAGCTATGTGGGCCATTCATGATAATGAATGGGTAAATGGTATATATTGTATATGTACTATTTTGCAGGTTATGAAGTGACTAGTATGGCCCAAATAGGATAGAAAATATGGTCTGCGTACCATTAATTTGAATATAATTGGTCTAATGCACCAAAGTTTGTTTTTCAAATTCAAATATGGTCTGCGTACCATCAAATAGTTGTAATTAGTTTAATTATAGCTTATCCTATTTGAAGAAAATGGAGCCTCCCACGGTGAAATTCAAGACGGAGTTTCCAATCCATTTTCAAGACGGACTTTGAAGTTGAAGCTTCAAGATGAAGTCGGGCCATACTAGATCACATTTATCTTATGCATGCTTTAAGTTATTTATTTCTTTTAAATATGTCTTAAATATGCATGAGATTGTGGCTTGATTATGTTGCATGATTAAGGATTTTAGTTCACTTAAAATCTAACCAACATAGTAAGAGCCTTAAGTTCCAAACTTAAAAATTGAGTTAAAAGGTGCCATGCCAAAATAACACTTACTTGGATAACCTTTACATCAATCTTAGTAATAGTTTTCCGCCATAGTGAGGTGTTACTTATTGATTCTAAAGGGGTAAGGTACACAAATATTTGTGAGTACATGTTAGTTTTGGTGAAACTCAACGATATAAGTAAGGAGTCCTTTTATTTCGTGGAAAATTCGATAGGTTTACCTAATAAATTCTTAGACGTACCTATCAACCAAGAGTAGTTTCTAGACTATTAGCAAAAGGCTTTTGCTTACCTAAAATATTTTAGAATTGAGTCAAAATACATAATGTGCTTAATTCTTCAATGATTTAAGGATCTTGGAATAATTTTATTCACACCTACCGGAACAATAAATTCGAATAAAATGCTAATGACTTGTTCAAATTGCATGATTGCTTTAATTTTCAAGTTATTAGTCATGATAAATGTTTAGACTTTGCATGCTTCAATGTATGTTTTAATTATTGTTTATAATTAAATATCTTGCACTGCATTAAATCCTTTTAGAAAGGTAACTATAACTTTCCTCGATTGGTAGTGAATCCAAGAACGATTCACGGAAATGAGAGAAAATGAGCAATTTAAAATGTGCTTTTCTTTTAGCGACTTTTATGGTTGTTTTCGAGTATCAAAGTCGAATGGCAAACCAATTGGTGCTTGTGAATTCAAAATACACCGTAGTTTTGAGATCATAAAGCATTGAGTTTAAACGCTCAGCTTTACCAATGGTTAACAACCTAATATCTTTGTCCATTTAATTCTCGAATGAGTCTAGTCCCTAGACATTCGAATAGATCGATGCTTAGAGAACTTTAGAAGCTTCTGGTAAGATCATCTAGTTGAAACTTAATATTCAACATAAAATGGTAAGAACCTTGTTGGAGTGACATTGGACATGTCTAACAAAGTATAAAAGTCAACACTAGAGAAGTCAAATCTTAAGACTATAAGAAAGGGTACAAGAAATAGGAAAACAAGGAATAAATGAAAGGATTTTACGATTCCGTTTCTACCTATAAGTTTATGTTTAAAGAGAAGTGGCCTAGCAATCAAACTACCTTGGTATCATATAACACTTGAGGTTTTTACTTCGGTAATAACTCAAACAATGGAAGCTAGGCTACACTAATGGCCTACAAGTGGGAAATGAAGCATGGCAATGCTACATTAGTTGTAGGGTCATCTAGTTTGTTTTAAGTCCTTTCAAAGGCTGGAACTTAATGGATATTTTGTTCCACAATCAGCATACCTAAATTTCTGTTTTCAAACATAGAAAGACTCACATTCAGAAGAACAAAAACAATGTTTGTTTGTTTATTTGAATGAAATGGTCATTTACGGGTTGAGTCAATATGCTTGATTAAAACAAACAACTCTTTAACAATAAAAACTTTACTGGGTTCAAATCAACCCCTTGATTTGAGTTCCACTAATCTTTGGCATTGTTGCTTAGACCATATCAACAAGTTAACGTTCTAAAGCTCTATTTTGATGGACTTTTGAAAGTTGATTGATTTCTAGATCAATTCAAGACAAGCTAGTCTTACTTGTTGAAAGTAACAAAAGATATGAACTATTGTTAGAACGCCTAGACGATAGAGTTCAAAGTTAAAGAAAGAGATTTTATGACTTTATTATTTCACCTAGATTTTAGTGAATATTGGTTTATTTACTCAAAGTGATATAAGTTTGAATCTGTTTGGCTAGTTCAAAGATTCAGAAGTATAAATCCCATTTGGCAAGAAATCATAAAGATCTAGGTTAGATCATATTGATGATTACTTAAGTCAAGAATGATCATCAATGGTTGTTTGTAGTAAATTCACAATCTAGCTCCATAAGATATGGCATATCTAAGTTGGAATGATCGAAGTCAATTAGTACTTGATTCGATCAATGATGAATCATAAAGAATTTTCCTATAATTTCTAAACAAAATGCTCAACTACCACCAAACTAAACCAAATTCTTCAAAGCTATTGAAAAGTAATTTCAGAATATCTTTTCATAATATATCTAAAGAAGTCCTAAACTTAGTGAGAGCTTAGTGTTTGTTATTCAACAAACAAAGGCCCAAGTATAGATATATGTTTCATTGTGATTTATTCAAATGAGACACAAGGGTATTGTTTCTACCACGAATTTTTGAGAACATAATGTTTGTTTGCTCGAAATAATGTCCTTTTGGAGATTCGTTTCCAAAATGACAAGTGGGAGAAAATAGACCTCGAAAGTCTTCGAGGCGAACAAAAAACATAGACGGACATTCCGGAGGCTTTTCGAAGTTCTTCAGAAAATCCGAACACATATTCTTAAGGACTTTAGAAGTGGCTTTAAAGAATAGACATCTCTTAGAAGACTTTACAAGTGCTTCAAGGAGAACAGAATATTCAAAGGACTTTCAAGTGGCTATTGATATTCTATTGTTTGATGTTCTATACCCAAGTAGGCATAGAGTTCAAGTCACTGGAACTATGAGATTCTTCAATTAGATAGTGAAGAAACATGGAGTTCAGGTCACTGAAGCTATGCGATTCTTCTATTAGATAGTGAAGAAACCTACGACTTGTAGTTAAACTATTATCATGTAGATTAATGAGTTTGTGACCTGTAAGAAAGCTATGACGAAACCCAGATTCCCTAAAATGGTTAGAGGCCATGTATAGACTCAAATGTTTTAAATGGTTAGAGGCCATAAAACATACTCAATGTTTTGATGACAAAATTGAAATTTTGTTGATTTGCAAGAATAGTTTCACACTATTGGTTGCAAGTTTGTTTTAAGGATAAAAACCATTAAACATGAAGTTGTGTTCACACACAAAGCTAGATTGGTTGCTAAAGGTTACAAGCAAATTCACGGTGTGGATTGTGTTGAAACCTCATGCAAAATCGTAATGCTTAAGTCTATAATTCAAGCAATGATTGCATATTGGTACATATGGCAATTGGATGACAAAACGTATTCCTCAATCAAATGTTGGAAGAATACTATGTACATGGCATGTCATAGGATTTGTGGATCCAAATAATTCTTGAAATGAATGCTAGCTTATGAAATCTAAGTACAGATTTAAGCAAGCAATTGGGAATTGGAATTGTATTTTAGTGAAGCTAATAAGTAGTTTAGTTTCATAAAATGTACATGATTCTTATAGATATATAAGAAGTTTAGTGGGAGTACATAAAACTTAATTGGTCCTATGTGTATCACACACATATCTCTCTATTGTGAAATAACATTCAAATGCTAATGACTTAGATTTGAAATTATTCATCAATGACGGACCAAGGGGAAACTTAGTACATACTGGGTAATAAGATCTATTTACAAAGATCTTATAATATTGTTTTGGATTAAGTAATGGCATTTACTAAATCAAACACGAAAGACTCCATTGGAGACATTCGACCCATATGAATAAATCTAAGTAAAGGATGTTTGAACTATGTATAAGCATTTACTAAGTTAAACATCAAAGGATCTAAGTGAGATTCTTAACCTATATTATATGTCAAAGAATTTAGCTGGATTTAGTATCTACTGAAACTAGATAAGCTAAAGTTACATGAATAGAATTCAATTGGGAATTATTCTGCAAAAGAATTTATCATGTATGATATAATATGAGGATCGCCAAAAACGTATCGTAAGGCTTTAGGCATGACGAACATATACCAATCTCTATTGATCTAAGTGAAGATCAACTAGATTGAGATCAAGGAAAACTTATGATACTTGAAGAGGTACATAAGATTAGTTCTTGATTCAAGGAAATAAGGATATGCTAAATATTGATGCTACACGTATAAACACTGGTAAAGGATCAAGAAAGATCCCTTTGGAGTTAACCATTGGCAAGGACGAGCTATAGACACTACTACAAAAATATCATTTAACAGCGTTAATTTAACAGCGCTTTTTACCCTTATGCTGTTAAAGATATCAAATATAATATATTACAGCGCTTATAATAAACGCGCTATCATAAATGCTCATATTACAACGCTTACTCGATATGCCCTGTCATATTTGCAGATGTATAACAACGCTCCAACAACCAACGCTGTCAAATAATATACGAAAAAAAACCTAACACACTCTCAAAACATAAAACAACCGCTTTCTTCCTCCCTCGTTTATTCCCTGCAAAACCCTTATACTGTCAATACTCTCAAATCTCAATCGATCACAACCGGAGCGGCGAAACCCACGGCGGAGATTTCCTTCACGCGGTGTTTCCCTTCGCCTGGCGGCGCTTCCCTTCTCACGGCAAGATTGAATAATCGAATTGGAAGGTATACTCCATAGAGTTCAATGAATTTTGCTAATTTATGTTTGGGTTGTTTTTAATTTTGCGTTTTAAGTGTGCGATTATAGTTAATTAATTTTCTTGAATTGGTTTTGTTGGGAAGGGGGTTTGAATTCAATTACGATTGTTTTAATTATGGGTTTTAGGTTTTGGTTTTCCTCACTCCCGTCGTTCTTCGCGAATGCCGTCGCATAATTTCCCAGGGCGAGGTCGTTTTCCCTCTCCTCCTTTTTATCTACATTGTTTCTTTGATTCGTTGATAAAAACTAGGGTTTGGGGTTTCAATTTGTTGGGCAAGGGTTTAAATTTTGAAGCCCGAATTTGTAATGAAAACTCTAATTCTAGTCATTTCTTCTTATTTCGTTGCACTAGTCTGAATATACTAATTGATATGCAAGGTTTTGCACCTGAATGGTCAATTAGGTCGTTAGGGGTTAGGAATTGGGATAATTATATCCAAGTTAATTATGGAAGCTCATAAGTAACTTCTCTTATCTATTCATAGTATTCACTTGTCCTGAAACTATCAGCACCGCTCCATTAGTGCTCCATCCAAATTTCCAGTGTTGCATAATCAGTCAAAGTTTCTCTTTATGTTTGTCTGGTACACTATTAAGTTCTCTTCATCCCTTCAATGCAGATTTTCTCATACTATTTTTCACAGAGGCTCTCTTCTACTGTGGTGTCGCAATTTTTCTTTTCCTTATTCACTCTCTGCGTAGCCCCGCTAAAAGTGTTCCTGTTGCCAGCAGTTGTGGAAAGCTAACCACTCAGATGGGGAGTCGTATATCTTCAGTTGCTATTTTGATGCTTAGACAGCTTAGTCTTATTATTCCAATGGTGACAATGGTTTTGTTTGGCCGTGGACTGGTCCTGCAGCATCAGCTTCTCTAGCTCCTTACTTGGTTGGTATTGTTGTACAGTTTGCATTCGAGCAGTATGCAAAATATACGAAATCACCTTCCTGGGCCGTCATTCTAGTTGTATTTCAGGTGAAGTACTCTAAAATGTTTCCTTTGATTAGTACAAAGTATTGAACTATAGACTAATATTCTTCCCTTAGCTTGCCTTTTTATACCTTTTGTGAGAAATATACTTGATTTGTGTTTGTAATGTATGTGAGCTTATTGATATTAGTTGCACCAGATTATGGTTCGTTTTCCAAAATTTTCCCTTGATTCGTTTTTTGGGAATTGACGATTAGTGCTTTGACATGAAACATGTATATAGACTGCATCAACTAAATCGAGCCGCACAACTGGTAACTGCTCTATCTTTCACAGTTAGAGGAGCTGAGATTAATACACACAACTTGGCCAATGGATGCAGCTAAAGAACCTCCCCCAACTCTGGAAACAACAATGTCCTACTTACAAAAATATCTGAGTGAACGACCCAAATGAAGTACGAAGAATGAAACAACCAGTTTACATACAAAGAAAAGGGTTGCAAGAGCTACTTAGTACTCCATGTTTAGACGGATCAGGAAGTTAACTTAGTACATAGTAATTTGAGTTACTTAGTACTCCATGTTTAGACAGATCAGGAAGTTAACTTAGTTATGTTCTTCTAACAAGAGCCTTATAGGTTGGCTTTGCCATGTTGCAGAGGGACTAGTGAGATTCCCCCCCCCCCCCTACACCCACCCCTTATAGTTTCTTCTGTTAGCATAAAGAAGTTACTTTCTTTTTCAAGCTGGCAGTAGCTTCTTTATGCTGACACAAAAGACAACTATAACCCAATAGTAATCAGTGAGGAGGTTCAGATGCAATGGCAGTTCTGCCACAGCAACAATAACCCAAGCTTGCAGTAGCTTCTTCATTTTTCTCACTTATATATTGCACTGTGAAATTTAACAGAGTAGATTTACACTTTATCTCCCTCAGGCCTCAACAATGATGTTTTATGTTTGTATCGATATTCAAGTGTTGGTTTGTTTTTAAGGGTGAAAAAGTGATACTTTCTTGTTGTAAGTGTAGGTGTGACTCATGTGGGTGGAGACATGTTCAAATTGATTCCTTCTGGTGATGCAATCTTCATGAAGGTACTTCCTCTTCATTGTTTGTTTAGTATACATCCTTACATATTTGCTGCCGTGATTTATAACCTCTTCTGCCTAACATTTAATTGATCAGTCTAAATGCATATAAAGATACGGTGATGCATCAGACCTAAAGGATGTAAAATTTAATGGAAAGAACTAAAAATGAACGTAACTAAGAGAAATGGAGCTTCAGTTAGTTAGAAAAGGTTGCCTATAATTTACAGCCAGCTCTTATTTATATTTCCTGGTGAAATGCAGGCAGCTCTTGTTGTTTAGTTATGTTTTAAATCTGACTTAATTTTTTGTTTTGACAACGTAACAAACAACAAAAGGGCTAAAGTATTGCGGTTGTAGCTAGGCTATGGGGCTGAATTAATAAAGAACGACGCACTTTCCTACACAAAATATAATCAAAATTAAGAGTAACAGATCGTATGTCCTCTATTATTATGTGTATCTTCTAGGGTGCTTGTGTTGGATCATAAACGGAAGTGATGATATTGATGCAGTCTGTGATGATTTCTATATGCTTGCAAATAACTCAAAATGGACCTAGTTAACCCAAAAGAACCTCCAAAAGACTCTTTATTTATGTTTACAATTACAATAATAAATAATAATATATCTAACTTAATTTAGATAATCGACTGAAATTGACTGATCAAATATCGTTATATGGTAAGAAGAAGGCGTCTATAAGAAGAGTACCTGGTTTTCAGGTGGTTATCTAGAATTTAGTATCTTTTGCCTTTTTCTGTTCAACTCCTATGTTATCTACCTAGTGTTTCGTAATGTTGATTTTGATTTGTGTATAATTGACCTAGTTTTCCCCTGGTGACCCAAGCAAGTTCATGGTTACTATTGCTGATTCCCAGGTCCGGATACTGGGGTTAATGTAATATGTAAATATAAAGGTTGGTTACTCATCTCTGAGTTAATTCTGTTTGAGGCTTCTTCTGAGTCATCTTCACTTAATCAGTATTGAAAGTATAATAGTTGTTTGGTTGCATGTTACAAATCACATTTCCAGGAAGTTTTGCAAATTCAAATTCCCGAAAGTTGTTGAACATTATGCAGTTTTATTTGTACAAAGTTGCTCAGTGAATTTTATTTCTGTCCTAATTTCTGTTATGTTATTTTCTGTTATCAGGTCTTCGAAATGCAAGAAGTCAGATCTCTGCATCATTTACATCAGATGGGAAACACATTATCTCAGCCAGTGAAGACTCTTCTGTTTATGTGTTGGAATCCAATAAATCAGACACATGTCATACAACAATTTCATCTCACTTCAGAAGCAAGAACTCATTGGGTGCGCTATGTTGTTCAACAAATATATCGTAGACAGATTGCATTGAAGGAATCAAAAATATACTCCGTACAACTCTATTAATTAATGTGTTTTGCATAGTTTAATGTCGTGGTCTGATTTTAGAACATATTTATGTAATCAGTTATATTATAATGACAATTGCAAAAAAAAAAAATTATTGGAGGTTTGAAATTAATGTTTAACCACTATATTATTCACATGGTGTTATTATGAACCTGGTATAGTTTTGTGGTATCATAAAATGAAATATATGGCATAACCAAAAAAAAATATTTTTAAAAATGATAAAAATCACTTTAACAGCGCTTCTAGGATATCCGCTATTACAAAATAATTTAAAAGTTGGCGGTTAAAGTTTTGACAGCATACCTTTAATAGCGCTTCTAATGTGCTGTAAAATAATAATTTGAATTATCCTAAAGGGACCTTTGACAGCGCTTCTAGCAAGCGCTGTTAAATGTGCCTTTTTCTTTTAACAGCGGAGCGATTAACAGCGCTCTTAGAAGCGCTGTTAAATGCAAAAACAAGCGTTGTTAAATGGTATTTCTGTAGTAGTGAGAGCATCGTGTTTTGAAATGGCAACATGGATTGGAGACCATGAGTTATTGCGTGGGAAATTAAATATTAATTTCTATGTTCTGAGATACAGCTGAAAAGTCTTCCACATATTTGTGAACTATTTGGATACGTAAATCCAAACAAAGCATCACTAGCAACCTAAACAGTTGAAGTAAAAGTACTTATTGCCTAAGAAGCAATAAAACAGAGTTGTTTATGTTAATGAGTTGTTCATTGAACTTGGGTGAATCACATGTCTGCTGACTTGATGGTTCTTCATTGCAAAATGCGTAGAACCATTAATAAAGCAAGAAAAGACTAGATCACAAAATAAACATACTCAAAAGATCTTATCATCTATCTCGAAAAACAATCGATGAAAAGGATATTAAGATTGGCAAAGCATGATAACTAAACCTATGCAACAAGTGAGAATTAACACTCACATTGTGGCACTGGAAATCAAGCATAGCTTTGAATTCCATTAATTATTTTAAAGATGGGTTTGAGACCCATGGTTGTAAAACATTGGGGTTGAACATTTATCATATATGAAATGTATTTTCATATTCCATTTAATCTTGGTTTAGTATTAAATGATGAGTCCCTTCAATTTGACGATATATTCAAGATAGACTGTTAGGACCAGTCCTGTAACTAAGAAATGTCTATCAAGTGAACTTGAATGTCAAAAGTTGAAAATGGTCCCTGGTCGGAGTTTTCTATAAAGATGGACGCATAGAAAACGTTAGACGACTAGAATGCAAGATGACTAGTAGTTCTGTTTCTTGAACTATGTGGACATGGAAATGTCGTAATCATTTGCATAGATACTTACTTCGGGAAGACTAGTATCGGACAGTCCTATGAAACTTTACTGTAAGAGATGAAAATCTGTCATAAGTAAATTTCATTAAAATTATTAGACACTAATCCTCAATACCTGAGTGATTTGAGATTACTTGTTTGAGAACTGCTTACTTTGACGTTGTCAACCGTCGCACCGTAAAAGGAGGCTATAAAGGCAACGCTCAGGTAATCACCTATCAAACGAAGTCTAATCTCAAGATCTCGAGATTGGGATTGTCCTCCCATAAATCGGGATGAGATGCTGAAAGTTGCACAAGGCCACTCGGAGAGCTAGAAACTGTAAAATGCATGGCCGTGCTCAGATGAATCATAGGCTATGATTATCTGTTTATTTGATCAGTTGAACTCTGAAACCAAGAAACACCTCTGGACATAATAAGGATGACAACTCTTACCTTATGTTCAAGAGCAAGCATCGAGCGACAAAGGAATTAGGAAATGCACACTTGTCCATAAGGACAAGTGGGAGACTGAAGGAAATAATTCCCTTGGTCCAAGTATGCATTTATTGATAAGTCTAATAAATGCGGTTCAGTATTAATTAACAAGTTAATAATTCAGTGAGATCAAGTGAGCTGAATGCCTAGCTAGAGGCCGCTTCAGTTCAAGTGGAATTAATGATATTAATCCACAGCTTACTCTTGACTGAACCCGTAGGGTCACACAAATAGTACGTA
Source organism: Spinacia oleracea (assembly GCF_020520425.1). Taxonomy (NCBI): domain Eukaryota; kingdom Viridiplantae; phylum Streptophyta; class Magnoliopsida; order Caryophyllales; family Amaranthaceae; genus Spinacia; species Spinacia oleracea. The sequence continues at coordinate 121,004,643 of NC_079491.1, read as the reverse complement.
AACGGATCACGTTTAATGGCATTAAATACTCCATCTATGGATATTCAGAATCGACGGATCTTGGTTTCAGTGGGAGCTGAGATCGTCAAAGGCAAGTAAATGAATACTCCGGAAACGATGATATTGTCGGAAACGGAAATATGGATCGTATCGGAAATATAAATATTATCCAAGTCGTAGATGTTGCCGGAAACGGAAACATGGTACGTATCGGAAAATATTATCGGAAATGGAAATATTACCGGAATCAGAAATATTGCCGGAAACGGAAATATTGTCAGAATCGAAAATATTATAGGAATCGGAAAATAATTCCGGAAACGAAAATATTAAATATTTGTTCGAAACGGAAATTTATTCCGGAATCGGAAATGTTAAATATTGTTCGTATCGGAAATGAATTCCGGAATCGGGAATTTAATCGGAAGCGTATCGTACGAATTAGCATCGGACGAGGCTTGCAAGACGAAGGCCCAGCACGAAGCTAGGCCGTCGCCCAGCATGCCACACGCATCAAACAAACACGCCAAGGCCTCGACCAAGCCCAGCGCAAGGCCAGGCCCAGCCAAGGCTTGGCGCGCGAGCATGGATCAGCGAATGGGCTGCGAGATGGGCCTCGGCGTCGTGCAGCTCGCGTGGGCCGCGAGGCATGCGCGCGGGCTGTGCGGTGCTCGTGCGGTGCTCGTGTGCGTGCTATACGAATCCTAGAGCTATTAGAATTCGTGCATTGATTAAATCCTAATCCTAAAAGATTAAATTAATTATTTAGAGTTCTAAAGGGATTCTAATTAATTAATTAGTATTCTAACAGGATTCGAAATCCTTTCCATGGTTCTATAAATATATGCCTAGGGTCATAAATTTATACACGAGTTTTTAACAAGTATTCATACAATAAAAGCTGTGATTTTTGAGCAGAAAAATCAGCCATATTACTTGCCCATTTAGCCAAAAATTATAGTACCTTAATGGCGATTCTAGTTGGTCAATCTTAAGGCGGATCCGGACGTGCTGTGGACTATCTACGGAGGGACGACACTTGTAGTCCTAAAGACTTGTTCTTGTTCGGTTCGGGCGCAGCTAGGGAGGGCACGCTACAAAGTGTATGCATCTAAATTATGCTAGCTGATTATGTGTAAATAATATGTTTCCTGGCATTAAGGTTTTTCCGCATGATTTATGTTTTTCATATGTATCATAACTTAACATATAGTACATATTTAGGCAAAAATGACGTTTTCGAACCCAACTTTTAACTAAACAACTTAAGGAATGTTTTCAAACTTATTACATGTCTCATATGCATATTTATAACTTTCTAAGACTCGTACTAATCTATTATTCCACATTTAAGGCTAATTGGGTCGTTATAGTACATATTTAGGCAAAAATGACGTTTTCGAACCCAACTTTTAACTAAACAACTTAAGGAATGTTTTCAAACTTATTACATGTCTCATATGCATAGTTATAACTTTCTAAGACTCGGACTAATCTATTATTCCACATTCAAGGCTAATTGGGTCGTTATAGTACATATTTAGGCAAAAATGAAGTTTTCGAACCCAAGTTTTAACTAATCTACAAATTAACTTGGTGAGAAAAAGAGTTGCCAAAATAGTACCTATCTCACTATTTCTCTTTTTCAACATAAAATCCTTCATCATGATCTCGGCGCTTATAACTCATGTCAACATCGTCAATTATTTGAGGGATATGCCAGGAGGAAGGTGGAATCTCATTAAACTGCTCATCATATTCTTCTTCATCATCTACATCCTCAACGCCAAGTATTCTTCTTTTGCCTTCCAGAACAACTGACCAACTACGATCGACAGGGTCAACCATGTAAAAGATTTGTTTTGCCTGTGATGCTAATATTAAAGGATCTGCAAGATGCCCAACTCGACTAAAGTTTACAAGTGTCAGGCACCCATGTTCATCCTTTTTGGCACCGCGACTAATATCAACCCACTTGCACCGGAATAGAGGAATCTTAAAATACTTATATTCCAACTCTAATATTTCTTCAATGACTCCATAATAAGAGTTCGTCTTATCTACAAGTGTCCTATCTTTTACACTAGCATACTCCGAAGACAAACATATTGCCGTAACACCACTATTTTGCATCGTCGTTTTGTCATCTTGTCGCTTCGTGTAAAAAGAATAGCCATTGATGTCGTACCCCTCATAAGAGATGACTTGACATTTAGGACCATATGCCAACCATCTCACCATGTCAGATACCTCATTAGGCGTGTCGGAAAATTGATCCATCACTCGACTCTTGAACCATGTGAGGAACGAAAGATTATGCTCTTTTATCAGTTGAGGACCATTTTTTGAAGGATATTTCTCTCTAAGAAAGTTCATGTGCTCAGCCACGTATGGATGGACTTCACTAAGATTTTGCACCACAAACAGCTCAACCTTACACATCATTTCAGAACCGATTGATATCCTTTTCCTGCCAATTGTACCTTGACCCCCCAAGTCTCCCATCATGTCTAGACTTTGGTACTCCGACTTCTTTCAAACGTGCCATATATTGAGAAACCTATGCAGCAACTTCCTCCGCGATGGTTCGTTGGACAATACTAGCTTCAGGTTTGGCCGGATTCATCACTCTATCTTTCAAGGTACCCATTTCCCGTTCAAGGGGATACATGTACCTCATACAAACTGGCCCACAAAGCTTGATTTCACGAACAAGATGAATAATCAAATGAGGCATCATGTCAAAGAATGATGGCGGAAAATACTTTTCAAACCGACACATGGTCTCAAGTACATCGGCCTGCAAATCATCCAGTATTGTTGGATTGATCACCTTGCTACAAATTGTGTTGAAAAAGAAACACAATCTTGTAATGGTATACCTCACTTGTGGCGCCAATATCCCTCGAATTGCAACCGGCAGCAATTGTTGCATCAACACGTGACAATCATGAGATTTCATTCCAACTAATTTCAAGTCAGACATGGACACAAGTCTACGAAAATTTGAAGAGTAACCAATAGGGACCTTTAAGCCATGCAAAGACTCACAAAAGCTAGCTTTCTCCTATTTAGACAAGGTGAAGCAAGCTGGGGGAAGGTACCAGCGTTTTCCCCTTTCTTGAGGTTCCAACTCGGAGCGACCCATAGCAGACATATCTTGTCTAACTTTAGGCCCATCCTTCGTTTTTCCTTGCATATTAAACAATGTCCCAACAATGGCATCACAAACATTTTTCTCAATATGCATTACATCCAAACAATACCTAACTTCCAAATCTCTCCAATATGGGAGATCCCAAAAGGTAGACCTCTTCTTGTAACCACCACTTGGCTGACCTTTATAAGGCTTACAAAACTCTGTCTCAATGTCTTTAACCCGTTCATAAACCTCACACGCACATAAGGGGGCAGGAGCTTCTCTCATCTCCACTTTTCCATTAAAAGCTTCCTTCTCTTTTCGAAAGGGGTGATCTTCGGGAAGATACATCCGGCAATCCATGTACACATCTTTCCCACAAAATTTTAGGCGCCTCGAGACCAAATAATCATGACAAACTGGACATGACTTCTTTCCCTTTACAGAATACCCTGACAAATTTCCATAAGCCGGGAAATCATTTATCGCACAAAAAATCATGGAATGTAAAGTGAAATTGGTTTTGGTGTATGCATCAAACATCAACACCCCTTCATCCAACAACAATTTCAAATCTTCAATGAGTGGCTCTCGATACACATCTATGTCATTTCCGGGTTGTTTAGGCCCAGAGATTAAGAGCGACAACATGATGTATCTACGCTTCATGCATAACCAAGGAGGCAAATTGTATATGGTGAGAAGAACCGGCCAAGTGTTATATTGGGTACTAAGTGTCCCAAATGGGTTCATTCCATCCGTGCAAAGACCAAGCTTGAGATTCCGAACTTCTTCCCTAAAGACCTTGTACTTTCGATCAATGTTCCTCCATTGTGGAGAATCAGCAGGATGCCTCATTAACCCATCTTTCTTCCTCCCTTCGGCATGCCACCTCAAGAGTTTTGCAGTTTTCTCTCCTGAGAAAAGGCGCTTAAATCTTGGTATAATTGGAAGATATCAAAGCACCTTAGCTGGAGAAGGTTTCTTCTTAGTTGATGTTGCATCATTCTCCACGATCTTGTAACGGGACAATCCGCATCTTGGACACTCATGCAGATTTGCATACTGCTTTTGATACAACACGCAATCATTTGGACACGCGTGTATCTTCTCATAATCCATACCCAAAGGACACTTAAGCTTCTGGGCCTCATAGTTAGACCTTGGAAGTTTGTTTCCTTCAGGAAGATTACCGGACGTGGCCTCCAAAAACTGTGAAAAACTCTTGTTGGTCCAACCGTTTTCCACCTTTAAGTTGAAATATTCGATGACGGCACCAAGTACAGTTTGTGTAGAACCAGGATATAACGGTGTTGCGGAAGCTTTGATTATACTATCATACATACGGGGACGCTCAACGAAATGATGGTCTTCCACATCATGCATCATATCATCTATCCTATCTTTCTCCTCTTCTTCCTCACTTTCAACACCAATATCATCCTCAATTTCATTTTCATCACCATTATCACAATGATTATGCTGACTCGAGCTCTGCATACTAGAACTTGCCCAATGATCTATGCTCTCACCATGCCATGTCCATGTCGTGTAGTTACTCTTAAAACCGCGACGAAGTATGTGATCAACAATATCATCAATATCCCGATACCCCCTTGAATTATTGCAATCACAACAAGGACACATAATTAAACTTGATTCATGTCCTGATTGATGTTTCAAGGCAACCTTTATGAGCTCTTGAATCCCTTGTAAGAACCTTGTAGAAAATCGTTTACTACCATACATCCAACTCCGATCCATTTTCAACCACTAAAGATAAAAAAATATGACCAAATTTTGTCAAAGGTTAGAATATAAACTAGGCTATTCATATCATTATAAATTCATGGCTTTAGCTTCCAACTAAACCTACCATAACTAATAACAAGCTCCCATAACGTACAATTCATTTCACATCATTCACAAACCAAATTTTGTAGCAAACCCAAAACATGAATTCATACATCACCTAAATTCATTTCATAACCTAAATTCATTTCATAACCTACACAAACCATCTCATAAACCTACACAAACCCAAAACTACATTTCATAACTTTTAATTCAACAAAACTTAAATGTAATAAACAATTAAAATTCAACAAAACCAACCATTATAATAACCTATTCCAATTCATCAAAAACTACAATTAAAATTCAACAAAACCTAAATCCTAAAATGTACCCAATTAAAATTCAACAAATAATATCAACAATTATAATTCAATTAGAATGCATAATTAAAATTCAATCATAATATCCACAATTAAAATTAAAATTAAAATTCACAATTAAAATTCAACTAAATATCTAAATTAAAATTCAATACCTAAGAGAGGAGAGAAGAAAGTGAGGAAGGGCGGCGGAGTGGGCGGCGACGTGGGAGGCTGTCGTGCCGTGGACGACTGTCGTGGGCGGCGGCTCTAAACAGGGAGCAGGCCGACGCGAGGGTGAAGCAGCTCAGTGAGGAGCGAGGGTGAAGCAGGAAGGACAGCCAATGCAAGGCAGAGACAGCAGTGAAGCAAGGACAGAAGAGCGTCGAAGCCGGTGAAGCTGCCGGTGGGTGGGAACAAAAAATTTGGTGGGTTTCCTTTGGGAGTAGCAATGTTGGTTTGACGGCAGTGAAGCAGTGGTTTCGAGCAACCTAAGTCAGAATAGTGAATGCTTGAAAATATTAAGTGAGCGCGAATTTGAAAAAAAAAAAAAATTAATTCTAACACATCTGCGTCGCAGCTTTGTTAATCTGCGAGGCAAATGACTCTATGATACTCCCAGAGTCATTTGCGTCGCAGATTAGTAAAACTGCGACGCACTTGATTGAGTAAATTGCGTCGCAGCTTTGTTAATCTGTGACGCACATGATCTGGGAGCATCCTAGAGTTATTTGCCTCGCAAATTAACAAAGCTGCGACGCAAATGACTAAATTTTATGCTAAAATTTGTCATTTGCGTCAGATGTTCAGAATGGCGACGCAAATGCGGCGATGCAATTAAACGTTTTTCTACTAGTGCATATTTCACTTATATTATGAACATGATTTTTGTTATTCACTTTTGTGAATATTTTGTTGTGGTTATTACGTTTTTATTACAACACATGTATTGATGTTTGTTATTATGAACATTTTGTTTTAATGTATGAACATTGTACATTTTAAATTGAACATCATCTTTACCCTTTATTTTTGACAGTGTCTAAAGAAGTAGTAGTGGTCGAAGAAGCATCTGCATCAGAATTAATGTTAAAAGAAGTTAGGAGTGATGATGAAGCTTATGAAATGTATAATGATTATGCATTTAGGAAGGGTTTCAGTATTTGTAAGGGATTAATTAGGACTAGTCGTAGAACTGGTTTGTGGATTATGCGCAGATTTCTTTGTTCTAATTCTGGCTTTGAAGATGTTAAGAAGGAAACATTGAGGAAGTATGAGAGGTCTGAAATGCGTACAGGTTGTACTGCTTTTACTCAGTTTTCTATTACCAAGGATGGTGTTTGGGCTGTTGCGAGGCATAACATGACTCACAATCATCATATGATTCCCGCTAACAAGAGATACTTGCTTAGGTCTCAAAGAGATATTACAGGGGAGCAGCTCAAGTATCTTAGTGCAATGAAAGCCAGTGGTTGTAGAGTGTCTGATCTGCTTCGTGCAATGAGAAAAGAAGTCGGAGGATCTCCTAATTTAGGGTTTATTACTGCTGATGCATACCATGCTTTGGCTGCTGAAAAGGCAATGAAACTTGATGGTAAAGACTGTAATCAGTTAATTAGGTACTTTGCTTAAAGACAATCTTCCGAGAGTGATTTTTATTACGATTTTGAGTTAGATGAACATGGACATTTAATTAGTTTCTTTTGGAGGGATGGAAGGATGAAAAGGGATTATGAATATTTTGGCGATTTATTGGTGTTTGATACGACATACCGGACAAATCGGTATGATATGATATGTGCACCATTTGTTGGAATGAATCATCATTGCAATAATGTTGTTTTTGGTTTGGGGTTCCTGGTTAATGAGCGTATTCCTTCTTTTATTTGGTTGTTTAAATCTTTTTTGCGATCAATGGGTGGTGGAATACCCCAAACTATAATGACAGATCAAGCTCTTGAGCCCTTTGCAGTTTTGTGCTCAACATAGACAAGTTAGCACCTAAATTGTTCATTAACATAATGAAGTCCATCATGAAATCCTGTAAAAAATAATCATGTAAATATTTCAAATATGAACATCCAATATTTATCGAGTTTGACATCCAATATTTACCTTCGGGTTTTCTTGTTGTTGAACATTATGTGCTTCTCCTTGCACAGGTTGTTGCACAGGTTCTCCTTGCACAGCTTCTCCTTGCACATTATGAGGCACGTTTTCTTGAGGCACTTCCTGTCCCGACAATAGTATTCTGTCAAGAATACGGCCAAGCCCATACCCTTTCCTTTCTTCTATAATTCTATCTTTGACCATTTTCTTTGTCCAAGTTGATATTAGGGGAAACGTTCTTGGTTGTTCTACCCTTTTCTTCATGACGCGGTCGAAGTAGAATAGCTATGCATTAAAATTAAAAAACGTATTAATTGTAAAAAAGATTTGAACATGACTAGTTAAAAATTGAATATTTGTTTCTGGTAATGACAATGAGTTAAATTAGACATGACTGTATACTGAGCATGATGTATTTAAAGTTGAACATGTTGTATTAAAAGTTGCACATGATGCATTAAAATTTGAACATATTGAATTAAAAGTATGAAACATAACATGGAATCATTGAACATTAAACAATTGAGCATGATGCATTAAAAGTTGAACATATATATTGAATTAAAAGTTGCACATGAGTATGAAACATAACATGGAATGTTTGAACATAAAACAATTGAACATGATGCATTAAAAGTTGAATATCAGGTAATGAACATTGAATTAAAAAAGTATGAAAACTAACATGCAATCATTGAACATAAAAACAATTGAACATGATGCATTAAAAGTTAAATTACTTTAAATAATCCAACTTTTCAACGGTTATCCGTTATTAATCCAACCTTTGGATTATTATCTAATAATTCAACCTTTGTATCCCATTAACTTTTATTGCACCTAACCGGTCATCAACCTGATACAACAGGTAATTAATACACATGTCATGCAACCATTCGTTATAATTTATTTTTAATAAGTTATAGTTTCTTATTTTTTTCTTTCTTCCTCCTTTTTATTCCTTTCATTTGGGCTTCAAATCACCAACACCACGGAACTGCCGTCGAAAAACCACCACCACCTCCCAACCGGCGACCAGACACCACCTTTTGCACATCCCCGCCTTCTATCCTTTCCTTTACGCTATCCTTTTCCTCCTCATTCCTTCCGCATTTCACCCTCATCATATACTTCTCTCTCCTTCGTGACACCTTCGCAACAACCATCATCTCTGTCGCCACTACCCATCTCTTCCACCGGAATCCACTTGCCTTCGTTATACCTTTTGTCACCACCCGCAATATCCACCTTGCATATTCTCCTTCCCTTCATTCATTAGTCTGTTTAAATTAACAAGACCAATCTTGGTCTTCAAAATCAATACAAAGACTAATCTTGGCATACATTAAGATTCTTAGCAAAATCTTAGACCTGTATGATTGTTTCTAAAAGTCAAGAATTTCCTATCAATAATTGATTCATTAAGCCCAAAATCAACAAGTTTACTAAAATTCTTTTTCAATACAGTATAAAATTATACTAACTATAGTGAGGAGAAGCCCTCAAGGGTCTGATTATCTGTAGTTGAAGACGTATTCTTTTGAGAAGTAGCTTCAGGCAGGAAGGGAGGAAAGAACAAAAAATCCTGTACAGGTAAATAAAAGAGGAAGAACGGGGAAGAAGGCTATGAAGGCGGAAGGAAGGAGCAAGAAGGAGGGTAAAAACAAAAAATCAGAAAGTTAACCTTATTAGCCGGTTTCCGGTCATTTGGGTTCAATAAAATTTAATGGGGTACAAAGGTTGGATTATTAAATAATAATCCAAAAGTTGGATTATTAACGAAAAATCGTCGAAAGGTTGGATTATTTAATGCAATTTTTCCAACATTAAATTACAAAGTATTGAACATTATTGGTTAAATGTTGAATACCTGTAAGAAAGGCATTGGTCGATCCTTTGAAAAATCCTGTCTTATTCTTTTTCCAGTCTTCCACTGTAGCATCCAAACTCGATAGCACATATTCACACCAATCCAAATTGTTGATCTCATTACGATGCATCATGGATAGCAGAAATTTGTAGTTTGCTTGAGTACTTTGACTGGACTTCATGAACATATTCACCGCAACCACTAAGAAGTAAGTGATGAAGTTATCATGCGGTTCACAACCTTTGAATTGAACATCTGTTGTGTATCGCTTGATTATCTTTGAAACACTAGGGGCTCCAGTTCTGATATTCCAGGTGTTCCTCCATGTTGTGAGAAAATTTTTGTATTCCTCGGTATCAGTGTCAAACTTGGACTCAATGATTCTCCAACCACCCATATGAAGATCGTACACAATGTGTACATCATCCACCTCCAATCGGATTGTGCTCCCACGCGGTAAGTACAGTGTTGAAGAATTTTCTTCATATTGATCAAGAAGCCAATAACAAAATGCCTTCATTCATATTTAAAAATTTAATAAGTTTTGAACATCATTCTTGAAGAAAAAAATGCCCTTGGTCCAAGTATGCATTTAATGTTAAGTCTAATAAATGCGGTTCAGTATTAATTAACAAGTTAATAATTCAGTGAGATCAAGTGAGCTGAATGCCTAGCTAGAGGCCGCTTCAATTCAAGTGGAATTAATGATATTAATCCACGGCTTACTCTTGACTGGACCCGTAGGGTCACACAAATAGGACGTAAACGGATCAAGTATTTAATGGCATTAAATACTCCATCTATGGATATTCGAAATCGAAGGATCTTGGTTTCAGTGGGAGCTGAGATCGTCAAAGGCAAGTAAATATTTACTCCGGAAACGATGATATTGCCGGAAACAAAAATATGGATCGTATCGGAAATATAAATATTATCCAAGGCGTAGATGTTGCCGGAAACGGAAACATGGTACGTATCGGAAAATATTATCGGAAATGGAAATATTGCCGGAAACGGAAATATTGTCAGAATCGGAAATATTATCGGAATCGGAAAATAATTCCGGAAACGGAAATATTAAATATTTGTTCGAAACGGAAATTAATTCCGGAATCGGAAATGTTAAATATTGTTCGTATCGGAAATGAATTCCGGAATCGGGAAAATTAATCGGAAGCGTATCGTACGAATTAGCATCGGACGAGGCTTGCTAGAGGAAGGCCCAGCACGAAGCCAGGTCGTCGCCCAGCAAGCCGCACGCATCAAACAAACACGCCAAGGCCTCGACCAGGCCCAGCGCAAGGCCAGGCCCAGCCAAGGCTTGGCGCGCGCGCACGGACCAAACGAATGGGCTTCGAAGCATGGGCCAAGGCGCCGTGCGCTCAGCGTGGGCCGCGAGGCATGCGCATGGGCGCGCGGTGCTCATGCGTTGCTCGTGTGCGTGCTATACGAATCCCAAAGCTATCGGAATTCGTGCATTGATTAAATCCTAATCCTAAAAGATTAAATTAATTATTTAGAGTTCTAAAAGGATTCTAATTAATTAATTAGTATTCTAACAGGATTCGAAATCCTTTCCATGGTTCTATAAATATATGCCTAGGGTCATAAATTTATACACGAGTTTTTCAACAAGTATTCATACAATTAAAGCAGTGATTTTTGAGCAGAAAAATCAGTCACATTCTTGCCCATAAATAGCCGAAAATTATAGTACCTTGAGAGCGATTCTAGTTGGTCAATCTTAAGGCGGATCCGGACGTGTTGTGGACTATCTACGGAGGGACGACACTTGGAGTCCTAAAGACTTGTTCTTGTTCGGTTCGGGCGCAGCTAGGGAGGGCACGCTACAAAGTGTATGCACCTAAATTATGCTAACTGATTATGTGTAAATAATATGTTTCCTGACATTAAGGTTTTTCCGCATGATTTATGTTTTTCATATGTATCATAACCTAACAGTGGTATCACGAGCCTCTTATTATTTACATAATCTAAATTGCATGACATGGTTAAATTTTACAAATTTGCAAAGAATTAAAAGGGGTGATTAATTTTCGTAATTGTTAATTAATTGCAAATTGCGTTTTTTTAATTATATGTACGCAGTTTTTTGCCAGTTTATTCGTTACTCATCCAAATCGAGTGATTTTTGTGTCAATTCCGCATGTAAAAGGAATTCTAAAATTTTGACAAAAAGACTATTTTTCGGCCAAACGCAGAATTCCCAAATTCGAAGCTTAACTATGACTTTTCGGAGGTTTTAGTTTTTCGAACGCAAAAGTTTGTAAATTTGAGATGTTAAATTGAATATTTGCGATTCTTGTTGATAAATATTGAGTTTTGAATGACCTACAGTATATGTTTAACAACTTTGAATGCCTAGACTTGTTAATTATACAATCTAATTTGTAATTATGATTAATTTGTTGAAATTCGAATAATTTAGAATTGATTTGATTTTCATAATTAATTAATAATTTAATTAGGTATCCATGATTAAAAACCACCATAAAAAATTGTTAATTTATGTTAAATTTTAAATTTTTATGACCTAGATTTGAATCCATGTTAATCGGAAATTAATTGATTAATAAATTTTCGATTTTTTCACCCTAAAATTATGAAATTAATATGTTTTATTAATTTGTCATTAATTTTGACTTAAAAATTTTAAATTTTTTTTTGAAAAACGCCCATAAATGTTGCACGCACAAAGCAATGGAAGCTACGTGTTACCCTTAAGGGGTGTTGTATAATGCGGGCACGCGACGACGAGCAAGGGAGCTCGTCGCCCGTGCGGTACAAATGCAGCGAGCAACCAAGCATGGCGCGCGGGCGAGGCGCTGCCTGGGCGTGTGTGCTGTGTACATGGGCGGTGGGCGATGGGGCATGGCACAAGTCGAGGCGCGCGCGCGGGAGAGCGCAAGCTAGGTCGCCCAGCGAGCACTGCTCCGCGCACCAACGAGCGCTGCCTCGCCACGAGAGATTGCTCGCGCCTAGCGAGCGGTGCATCCCTTGCGTGTAGTAGCTGCTGCATTATGCCATGGCCCCGCGATCAGTCGTGCACTCAATGGGGCTTGGGCGCAAGCCCAAGTGCCTCGTCGTGTTACGATTGAGTCGGTTTGAATTTTAATTTGAATTTTCAGTTCGGAAATAATTTTAATTAATTTTAAAATTAATTAATTTAAATTTTTTTCTCGGATTTTAATTTTGAATATTATAATTATTATAAATTTTAATTTATACTAATTATTTTACTAAAATTAAACCTTGAATTAATTTAAATTTATTTAATTCAATTGAAAAATAAATTAAATAAATGGATTCGATTATAAGTTTTATATGAGCTTTAAATTTGAATTAAACTTGTATATGTTTCCGGTTAGACTAGAAATACATTTTTATGTTTAAAATTAGTAAAGCATATAAAGTTATTGGTTTAAGTGGGAGCAATTTTAGTCATAAACTCTTGATTAGGTCTACAAATCCTTTAAGGTTAAACAACTTGATTAGAATTAATAAGGACTGAATAATTGGTAGATTATTGGTGCCCTTGATTAATTGCTGCAAATATTTATGTGATGCATACAATGTGTTTTACTAACCAGCTATGTGGGCCATTCATGATAATGAATGGGTGAATGGTATATATTGTATATGTACTGTTTTGCAGGTTATGAAGTGACTAGTATGGCCCAAATAGGATAGAAAATATGGTCTGCGTACCATTAATTTGAATGTAATTGGTCTAATGCACCAAAGTTTGTTTTTTCAATTCAAATATGGTCTGCGTACCATCAAATAGTTGTAATTAGTTTAATTATAGCTGATCCTATTTGAAGAAAATGGCGCCTCCCACGGTGAAATTCAAGACGGAGTTTCCAACCCATTTTCAAGACGGACTTTGAAGTTGAAGCTTCAAGATGAAGTCGGGCCATACTAGATCACATTTATCTTATGCATGCTTTAAGTTATTTATTGCTTTTAAATATGTCTTAAATATGCATGAGATTTTGGCTTGATTATGTTGCATGATTAAGGATTTTAGTTCACTTAAAATCTAACCAACATAGTAAGAGCCTTAAGTTCCAAAGTTTAAAAATTGAGTTAAAAGGTGCCATGCCAAAATAACGCTTACTTGGATAACCTTTACATCAATCTAGTAATAGTTTTACGCTCAACGAGGTGTTACTTATTGATCCTCAAGGGGTAAGGTACACAAATAATTGTGAGTACATGTTAGTTTTAATGAAACTCAACGATATAAGTAAGGAGTCCTTTTATGTCGTGGCAAAATCGATAGTTTACCTCATAAGTTCTTAGACGTACCTATCAACCAAGAGTAGTTTCTAGACTATTAGCAAAAGGCTTTTGCTTACCTAAAAGATTTTAGAATTGAGTCAAAATAAATAATGTGCTTAATTCTTCAATGGTTTTTAGGGTCTTGGAATCATTTTATTCACGCCTGCCGGAACACATAACTTGAATAAAATGCTTAATGAACATTAAATTATGCATGTATGCTAGAATTTAAGTTTATTAAGAGAAACTGTGAATGATTATTTATTTGTTTATTCTTTTTCAATTGTAGTTTTAACTATGGCAAACAACAATTCATTCAACATTCGATCAATTCTCAAAAAGGAGAAGTTGAACGGGAAAAACTTCCTTGCCTGGCAAAGGAACTTGCAAATAGTTCTTATGCAGGAAGGAAAGGAGTATGTCCTGGAAGAGGTGATGCCCGAAGCCGCAAGCGAAGGGGTCACTCAGGCAACCCTCAATCGTTGGATTGATGCCAACAAGGATGTGAAATGTCTAATGCTTGCAACCATGGGTGCAGATCTGCAGAAAACGTTCATCAACTCAGATGCTTTCACGATCATCAGTGAGTTAAAGAACATGTTTCAAGATCTGGATCGAGTCGAAAGGTTCGAGACCCATAGGCAAATTCTTGAGACCAAGCTGAAGAAAGGCGAGCCCGTAAGTCCACATGTTCTCAAAATGATTGGACTCATTGAGAATATGAGTCGGCTGGACCAACAGTTCTCTCGGGAAATGGTTGTAGACACCATCCTCCATTCTCTTCATAGCGGGTATGATCAGTTCAAGCTGAACTACAGTATGAATAGTCTGGACAAAACGCTCACTGAGCTTCACGGTATGCTGAAGACCGCTGAAAAGACGCTCAAAAGTGATAAGCAAGATGTGCTTATGGTGCGTGGGGTCAAGTTCAAGAAATCTGGAAAGAAGAGGAATGCTAAGGAAGGTGGCAACAAGGCCAGCCAGACTAAGCAACAAGGCGGCACCAAATCTGAAAAGAAGAAGGTGAGACAACCCACTTCTGGATCTGAATGCTTCTATTGCAAGAAGAAGGGGCATAATAATAGAGATTGCTTGAAGCTAAAGGAAGATCAGAAGAACGGAACAGTCGTTCCATCTTCAGGTATTTTCGTTATAGACTGCATACTTGCTAATTCAACTTCTTGGGTATTAGATACAGGTTGTGGCTCACAGTTATGTTCCAATCCACAGGGACTAAGAAGAAGTAGAAGGTTAAGCAAGGGTGAAGTCGACCTACGAGTGGGAAATGGAACAAGGATTGTTGCATTAGCTGTAGGAACTTATTATTTGTCATTGCCCTCTGGGCTAGTTTTGGAACTGGAAGAATGTTTCCATGTTCCAAGTCTTACTAAAAACATCATTTCTGTTTCTTGCTTAGATGCTAAGGGATTTTCCTTTTTAATAAAAGACAATAGTTGTTCGTTTTATTTTAAAGAGATGTTTTATGGATCTGCTAGATTAGTCAATGGACTTTATTTATTAGATCACGACAAATAAGTTTATAACATAAATACCAAAAAGGCCAAAAGGATGATTCAGATCTCATCTATCTGTGGCATTGTCGATTAGGCCATATTAACTTGAAACGCATGGAAAGACTTCAAAAGGAAGGAATTCTAGAACCATTTGACTTAGAGGATTATGGTAAGTGCGAATCATGTTTACTTGGCAAAATGACAAAGCAACCTTTCTCTAAAGTTGGAGAAAGAGCAACTGAACTATTGGGTTTAATCCATACAGATGTATGTGGACCAATGAGTACAAATGCTAGAGGTGGTTTCAGCTACTTTATCACTTTCACTTATGACTTCAGTAGATATGGTTATGTCTACCTAATGAAGCATAAGTCTGAATCCTTTGACAAATTCAAGGAATTTCAGAGTGACGTAGAGAATCAATTAGGCAAGAAGATTAAGGCATTGCGGTCTGATAGAGGCGGTGAATATCTGAGCTATGAATTTGATGACCATCTGAAAGAATGTGTAATTCTATCAGAATTGACTCCTCCTGGAACACCACAATGGAACGGTGTGTCGGAACGGAGGAACAGAACCTTGCTAGACATGGTTAGATCAATGATGGGTCAGGCCGAACTTCCAATAGAATTTTGGGGACATGCACTAAATACAGCTGTACTCACTATAAATAGAGCTCTGTCTAAAGCTGTTGAAAAGACTCCATATGAGTTATGGTTTGGAAAGCCTCCAAAAGTGTCTTTTCTTAAGATTTGGGGATGTGAAGTATACGTCAAACGATTAATTTCAGACAAACTTCATCCAAAATCTGACAAATGTATCCTTGTGGGCTATCCAAAGGAAACAAAGGGGTATTACTTCTACAATACATCTGAGAACAAGGTGTTTATTGCTCGAGATGGTATCTTTTTGGAAAAGGATCACATTTCCAAAATGACAAGTGGGAGAAAAGTAGACCTCGAAGAAATTCGAGTCGAACAACAAACTCTAGAGAATGCTCAAGATGACATTCAAGATGAAACTCAGAGATCTTTAGAAGTATCCGGTGAGAATCATGGACCATCTAGAGATGTAACCCCGCGTAGATCGCAAAGATATAGATCTCAACCGGAAAGATACTTAGGTATTTTGACGAACGAGAGCTATGACGTTCTATTACTTGAAAGTGATGAACCTGCGACTTACAAACAAGCTATGACGAGCTCTAGCTCCAAGAAATGGCAAGAAGCCATGCAATCTGAATTAGACTCCATGTCAGAAAATCAAGTTTGGGATTTGGTCGATTTGCCAGATGGCTACCAAGCCATAGGAAGCAAATGGGTTTTCAAACTGAAAAAGGACAAGGATGGGAAACTTAAAGTTTTCAAAGCTAAATTGGTTGCAAAAGGTTACAGGTAAGTCCACGGTGTGGATTACGATGAAACCTTTTCACCAGATGCAATGCTAAAGTCTATTCGGATAATGTTAGCAATCACTGCATATTACGATTACGAAATATGGCAGATGGATGTCAAAACCGCTTTCTTAAACTGCGTTTTAACAGAAACTGTGTTTATGACACAGCCTGAGGGTTTTGAGGATCCAAAGAATGCTAAAAAGGTATGCAAGCTAAAGAAATCAATCTACGGATTGAAGCAGGCATCAAGGAGCTAGAATATACGTTTTGATGAAGCAGTCAGTGACTTTAGTTTCATCAAGAACGCAGACGAATCTTGTGTATACAAGAAGGTCAGTGGAGCAAAATTGATTTTCTAGTATTATATGTCGACGACATATTACTTATCGGAAATGACATTCCTATGTTGAACTCTGTCAAGATTTGGCTTGGGAAATGTTTTTCGATGAAGGATCTAGGAGAAGCACAGTACATATTGGGCATCAAGATTTACAAAGATAGATCTAAAAAGATGATTGGACTTAGTCAAAGGACTTATATCAATAAGGTGCTTGAAAGGTTCAAGATGGCAGACTCCAAGCGAGGCTACCTACCCATGTCTCATGGAATGACTCTAAGCAAGACTCAGTGCCCAAAAACACTTGATGAGCGTAGACGAATGAGTGGGATTCCATATGCATCATTGATTGGTTCAATAATGTATGCTATGATATGTACACGCCCGGATGTTGCGTATGCACTCAGTGCTACGAGCAGATACCAGTCAGACCCAGGAGAGGCACATTGGACTGCTACCAAGAATATTCTGAAGTACCTGAAAAGGCACAAAGATGACTTCCTGGTCTATGGTGGAGATGATGAATTAATTGTTAAAGGCTATACGGACGCAAGTTTCCAAACCGACAAGGATGATTTCAGATCACGGTCTGGGTTTGTCTTCTGCCTCAACAGAGGTGCAGTAAGCTGGAAAAGTGCTAAGCAAAGCACCATTGCGGATTCTACAACTGAAGTGGAGTACATTGCTGCACATGAAGCAGCAAAGGAAGCTATATGGCTAAGGAAGTTCATAGGTGAACTTGGTGTAGTCCCCTCCATTAAAGGACCAATAGCCCTATATTGTGATAATAACGGAGCTATTGCACAGGCAAAGGAGCCTAGACACCACCAAAGAGTCAAGCATGTACTTCGTAGAATTCACCTTCTACGAGAATTCGTTGAAAAAAAAGAAGTGGAGATAAGCAAGATTGGAATTGATGACAACATCTCAGATCCATTGAATAAACCTCTGCCGCAGGCGAAGCACAACTCGCACACTGCAGCTATGGGAATCAAGCATATTGGAGAATGGCTTTGATGTCCTTGTTTAATGTTTTAAAGTTTTAGAGTTTAATAGTTTGTAAAACATTAGGTTAATCATTCACAATAAATGAATAGAATTCATTGTCCATTTAATTTGTGGTTTATTAAATGATGTGTCCCTTCAATTTGACGAAATATTCAAAATAGACTGTCAGGACCAGTCCTGTGACTAAGAAATGTCTATCAAGTGAACTTGAATGTCAAAAGTTGAAAATGGTCCTTGGTCGGAGTTTTCTATAAAGATGGACACATAGAAAACGGTAGACGACTAGAATGCAAGATGACTAGTAGTTCTGTTTCTTGAACTATGTGGACATGGCAATGTCATAATCATTTGCATAGATACTTACTTTGGGAAGACTAGTATCGGACAGACCTATGAAACTTTACTGTAAGAGATGAAAATCTGTCATAAGTAAATTTCATTAAAATTATTAGAAACTAATCCTCAATACCTGAGTGATTTGAGATTACTTGTTTGAGAACTGCTTACTTTGACGTTGTCAAACGTAGCACCGTAAAAGGAGGCTATAAAGGCAACGCTCAGGTAATCACCTATCAAACGAAGTCTAATCTCAAGATCGCAAGATTGGAATTGTCCTCCCATAAATCGGGACGAGATGGTGAAAGTTGTACAAGGCCACTCGGAGAGCTAGAAACTGTAAAATGCATGGTCGTGCTCAGTTGAATCATAGGCTATGATTATCTGTTTATTTGATCAGTTGAACTCTGAAACCGAGAAACACCTCTGGACATAATAAGGATGACAACTCTTACCTAGGGATGGAAATGGGTGAGATTTGGATCGGGTGGAGCATCACCCGCATCCATCACCCGCATCCATCCGCTCCACCCAGTCCATCCGTCACCCGCTTTACTCATCACCCGCATTCCGTCCATCCATCACCCGCGGGTGAACCGAGTGGATCGGGTGATATTCGGGTGAAAATGGTAAACCATTAAAAAAATCACCACCTAATAATATGCATAATAATTAACCAAAAGAAAAAAAAAATTATATCCTACATTTATCTCCAAAACATATAATTATTTCTTACTACGCATAACTTATATCTAAATAAAATAAAATAAGCACTAACTTTAATAAGTAATGGATTTATCAACACGTTTTATGTTTAAATATAAATATAAATAATATATTTAAAATAAACGGGTGACGGATCGGGTGGTAAACGGGTTATGGACCGGGTGATGGATAAAAAAACATCACCCGCATTCGACCCGCATCCATCACCCGCTTCACCCCTCACCCGCTTTTCATCCATTTAATTCGGATTTTCATCCGTTTAATTATATCGGGTGACCGGGTTCATGGATCATCCACTGGATATTTCCATCACAACTCTTACCTTATGTTCAAGAGCAAGCATCGAGAGACAAAGGAATTAGGAAATGCACACTTGTCCCTAAGGACAAGTGGGAGACTGAAGGAAATAATGCCCTTGGTCCAAGTATGCATTTAATGTTAAGTCTAATAAATGCGGTTGAGTATTAATTAACAAGTTAATAATTCAGTGAGATCAAGTGAGCTGAATGCCTAGCTAGAGGCCGCTTCATTTCAAGTGGAATTAATGATATTAATCCACAGCTTACTCTTGACTGAACCCGTAGGGTCACACAAATAGTACGTAAACGGATCAAGTATTTAATGGCATTAAATACACCATCTATGGATATTCGGAATCGACGGATCTTGTATTTGGTTATGATACATATGATAATACATAAATCATGCGGAAAAACCATAAAGCCAGGAAAGCACATTATTTACACATAATCATTTAGCATAGTATAGATGCATACACTTTGTAGCGTGTCTTCCCTAGCTGCGCCCGAACCGAACAAGAACAAGTCTTTAGGACTCCAAATGTCGTCCCTCCGTAGATAGTCCACAGTACGTCCGGATCCGCCTTAAGATTGACCAACTAGAATCGCCTTTGTGCAAGTGTATGGCTGAATTTTCTTTCAAAAACTTACCCTTTGAATACTTCAATCGTCTCTGTAAATAATGACCCTTGGCACTTATTTATAGAGGTATGGAAAAGGAACTGGAATCCTATTAGGATACTAATTAATTTAATTAGAATCCTGCTAGGACTCTATTAAATAAACTTTCTCTAATAGGTTTAGGATTTAATCTTTTATCGAATCCCGATAGCCTTAGGATTCGCACACGAGCATCGCACGAGCACCGTACACCCGCGCAGGCCTTGCGGCCCACGCTGAGCGCACAGCGCTCGGCCCATGCTGCTGTCCGCGAGCGCCCATGGCTTCGGCTGGGCCTGGTCGAGGCTTTGGCGTGTATTGGTGATGCGTGTGACTTGCTGGGCGATGGCCTGGCTTCGTGCTGGGCCTTCGTCTAGCGAGCCTCGTCCGACGCTAATTCATACGATACGCTTCCGATTAAATTCCCGATTTCGGAATTCATTTCCCATACGAAATATTTAATATTTCCGATTCCGGAATTAATTTCCGTTTCGAACAAATATTTAATATTTCCGTTTCCGAAATTATTTTCCGATTCAGATAATATTTCTGATTCTGACAATATTTCCGTTTCCGGCAATATTTCCGATTCCGGTATTCCATTTCCGATAATATTTTCCGATACGTACCATGTTTCCGTTTCCGGCAACATCTACGACTTGGATAATATTTATATTTCCGATACGATCCATATTTCCGTTTCCGGCAATATCATCATTTCCGGAGTATTCATTTCTTGCTTGTGACGATCTCAGCTCCCAGTGAAACCAAGATCCGTCGATTCCGAATATCCATAGATAGAGTATTTAATGCCATTAAATACTTGATCCGTTTACATACTATATGTGTTACCCTACGGGTTCAGTCAAGAGTAAGCTGTGGATTAATATCATTAATTCCACTTGAACTGAAGCGGCCTCTAGCTAGGCATTCAGCTCACTTGATCTCACTGAATTATTAACTTGTTAATTAATACTGAACCGCATTTATTAGACTTAACATTGAATGCATACTTGGACCAAGGACATTATTTCCTTCAGTCTCCCACTTGTCCTTAGGGACAAGTGTGCATTTCCTAATTCCTTTGTCACTCGATGCTTGCTCTTGTACATAAGGTAAGAGTTGTCATCCTTATTATGTCCAGAGGTGTTTCTCGGTTTCGAGTTCAACTGATCAAATAAACAGATAATCATAGCCTATGATTCATCTGAGCACGGCCATGCATTTCACAGTTTCTAGCTCTCCGAGTGGCCTTGTACAACTTTTAAGCATCTCATCCCGATTTATGGGAGGAAAATCCCAATCTTGCGATCTTGAGATTAGACTTCGTTTGATAGGTGATTACCTGAACGTTGCCTTTATAGCCTCCTTTTACGGTGCGACGGTTGGTCAACGTCAAAGCAACCAGTTCTCAAACAAGTAATCTCAAATCACTCAGGTATTGAGGATTTAGTGTCTAATAATTTTAATGAAATTTACTTATGACAGATTTTCATCTCTTACAGTAAAGTTTCATAGGTCTATCCGATACTAGTCTTCCCAAAGTAAGTATCTATGCAAATTATTATGACATTGCCATGTCCACATAGTTCAAGAAACATAACTACTAGTCATCTTGCATTCTAGTCGTCTAACGTTTTCTATGCGTCCAATTTTATAGAAAACTCCGACCAGGGACCATTTTCAACTTTTGACATTCAAGTTCACTTGATAGACATTTCTTAGTCACAGGACTGGTCCTGACAGTCTATCTTGAATATATCGTCAAAATGAAGGGACCCATCATTTAATAAACCACAAATTAAATGGAAAAATGAATTCTATTCATTTATTGTGAATGATTAACCAACAATGTTTTACAAAGATTTAAACTCTAAAACTTTAAAACATTAAAAATAAGGACATCAAAGCCATTCTCCAATATGCTTGATTCCCATGGCTGCAGTGTGCGAGTTGTGCTTTGCCTGCGGCAGAGGTTTAGTCAATGGATCTGATATGTTGTCATCAGTTCCAATTTTTCTTATCTCGACTTCTTTTCTTTCAACGAACTCTCGTAGAAGGTGAAATCTACGAAGTACATGCTTGACTCTTTGGTGGTGTCTAGGCTCCTTTGCCTGTGCAATAGCTCCGTTATTATCACAATACAGGGCTATTGGTCCTTTAATGGAGGGGACTACACCTAGTTCACCTATGAACTTCCTTAGCCATATAGCTTCCTTTGCTGCTTCATGTGCAGCAATGTACTCCGCTTCAGTTGTAGAATCCGCAATGGTGCTTTGCTTAGCACTTTTCCAGCTTACTGCACCTCCTTTGAGGCAGAAGACAAACCCAGACTGTGATCTGAAATCATCTTTGTCGGTTTGGAAACTTGCGCCCGTATAGCCTTTAACAATTAATTCATCATCTCCACCATAGACCAGGAAGTCATCTTTGTGCCTTTTCAGGTACTTCAGAATATTCTTGGCAGCAGTCCAATGTGCCTCTCCTGGGTCTGACTGGTATCTGCTCGTAGCACTGAGTGCGTACGCAACATCCGGGCGTGTACATATCATAGCATACATTATTGAACCAATCAATGATGCATATGGAATCCCATTCATTCGTCTACGCTCATCAAGTGTTTTTGGGCACTGAGTCTTGCTTAGAGTCATTCCATGAGACATGGGTAGGTAGCCTCGCTTGGAGTCTGCCATCTTGAACCTATCAAGCACCTTATTGATATAAGTGCTTTGACTAAGTCCAATCATCTTTTTAGATCTATCTCTGTAAATCTTGATGCCCAATATGTACTGTGCTTCTCCTAGATCCTTCATCGAAAAACATTTTCCAAGCCAAATCTTGACAGAGTTCAACATAGGAATGTCATTTCCGATAAGTAATATGTCGTCGACATATAATACTAGGAAAGCAATTTTGCTCCCACTGACCTTCTTGTATACACAAGATTCGTCTACGTTCTTGATGAAACCAAATTCACTGACTGCTTCATCAAAACGTATATTCCAGCTCCTGGATGCCTGCTTCAATCCGTAGATTGATTTCTTTAGCTTGCATACCTTTTTAGCATTCTTTGGATCCTCAAAACCTTCAGGCTGTGTCATGAACACAGTTTCTGTTAAAACGCCGTTTAAGAAAGCGGTTTTGACATCCATCTGCCATATTTCGTAATCGTAATATGCAGCGATTGCTAACATTATCCGAATAGACTTTAGCATTGCAACTAGTGAAAAGGTTTCATCGTAATCCACACCGTGGACTTGCCTGTAACCTTTTACAACCAATCTAGCTTTAAAAACTTCAAGTTTCCCATCCGTGTACTTTTTCAGTTTGAAAACCCATTTGCTTCCAATGGCTTGGTAGCCATCTGGCAAATCGACCGAATCCCATACTTGGTTTTCAGACATGGAGTCTAATTCAGATTGCATGGCTTCTTGCCATTGCTTGGAGCTAAGGCTCGTCATAGCTTGTTTGTAAGTCGCAGGTTCATCACTTTCAAGTAATAGAACGTCATAGCTCTCGTTCGTCAAAATACCTAAGTACCTTTCCGGTTGAGATCTATATCTTTGCGATCTACGCGGGGTAACATTTCTAGATTGACCATGATTCTCACCAGATTCTTCTAAAGATCTCTGAGTTTCATCCTGAATGTCATCTTGAGCATTCTCTAGAGTTTGTTGTTCGACTCGAATTTCTTCGAGGTCTACTTTTCTCCCACTTGTCATTTTGGAAATGTGATCTTTCTCCAAAAAGACACCATCTCGAGCAACAAATATCTTGTTCTCAGATGTATTGTAGAAGTAATACCCCTTTGTTTCCTTTGGATAGCCCACAAGGATACATTTGTCAGATTTTGGATGAAGTTTGTCTGAAATTAATCGTTTGGCATATACTTCACATCCCCAAATCTTAAGAAAAGACACATTTGGAGGCTTTCCAAACCATAACTCATATGGAGTCTTTTCGACAGCTTTAGACGGAGCTCTGTTTATAGTGAGTGCAGCTGTATTAAGTGCATGTCCCCAAAATTCTATTGGAAGTTCGGCCTGACCCATCATTGACCTGACCATGTCTAGCAAGGTTCTGTTCCTCCGTTCCGACACACCATTCCATTGTGGTGTTCCAGGAGGAGTCAATTCTGACAGAATTCCACATTCTTTCATATGGTCATCAAATTCATAGCTCAGATATTCACCGCCTCTATCAGACCGCAGTGCCTTAATCTTCTTGCCTAATTGATTCTCTACTTCACTCTGAAATTCCTTGAATTTGTCAAAGGATTCAGACTTATGCTTCATTAGGTAGACATAACCATATCTACAGAAGTCATCAGTGAAAGTGATAAAGTAGCTGAAACCACCTCTAGCATTTGTACTCATTGGTCCACATACATCTGTATGGATTAAACCCAATAGTTCAGTTGCTCTTTCTCCAACTTTAGAGAAAGGTTGCTTTGTCATTTTGCCAAGTAAACATGATTCGCATTTACCATAATCCTCTAAGCCAAATGGTTCTAGAAACCCTTCCATTTGAAGTCTTTCTAAGCGTTTTAAGTTAATATGGCCTAATCGACAATGCCACAGATAGGTGAGATCTGAATCATCCTTTTTGGCCTTTTTGGTATTTATGTTATAAACTTGTTTGTCGTGATCTAATAAATAAAGTCCATTGACTAATCTAGCAGATCCATAAAACATCTCTTTAAAATAAAACGAACAACTATTGTCTTTTATTAAAAAGGAAAATCCCTTAGCATCTAAGCAAGAAACTGAAATGATGTTTTTAGTAAGACTTGGAACATGGAAACATTCTTCCAGTTCCAAAACTAGCCCAGAGTAAAACGACAAATAATAAGTTCCTACAGCTAATGCAGCAATCCGTGCTCCATTTCCCACTCGTAGGTCGACTTCACCCTTGCTTAACTTTCTACTTCTTCTTAGTCCCTATGGATTGGAACATAAGTGTGAGCCACAACCTGTATCTAATACCCAAGAAGTTGAATTAGCAAGTATACAGTCTATAACGAAAATACCTGAAGATGGAACGACTGTTCCGTTCTTCTGATCTTCCTTTAGCTTTGAACATTCTCTTTTGTAATGGCCTATTCCATTACAATAAAGACAACTTGATGTGGACTTGTCCTGCTTTGATTTAGCATTGCTCTTGGACTTTCCACTTTTCTTGAACGGTCTCCCTCTAGCCTTGAGTAAATCTTTGGCTTCACAGTCCAGTATTATCTCAGCCTTTCTGACAAGGTGAACAAATTTTGCAACTGTTTCTTCTCTTGGTTCACTTAGGTATAGTTGCTTGAAGCGACCAAACCCACTGTGTAGTGAATTGAGCAAGATAGAGACTGCCATCCTTTCGCTTATTGGTGTTCCTAGTAGACTTAGGCGATCAAAGTATGAACGCATAAGATCTACATGGAACCTCAGTGGGACGCCTACCCTCTGTTTAGTGCGAAGGAGCTGAACATGTGTTTCTTGGACTTCCATCCTATAACACCTGTTGGGAGAACTAACCTTTAGACCAGACATTGATTCAATCAACTCATGGACGTTCAGGTCCCTGTCCTCCGTACTTCCACGACAGATATCCCTCAGATTCTTGATGAGCGTAAAAGGTTCATAAGCTACAAACCTTCTAGCCCATTCATCAGGGATATTGTTGAGCATGAGACTCATAACCTTTTTGAGATCCGCATCCCAGGCGGAAAATCTTTCAGGGGTCATGTCTCTGGCATAGTAGCTTGGCATGGGATGTAATAGTACATACTCAAGTCCATTGAGTCTGATTATTTCAACTAGCTTAGCTTCCCATTCAAGAAAATTCGATAGGTTTAGCTTGACCATAAGCTCAGAACCCATGATGATGTTTTGATTGTTGTTTGCCATAGTTAAAACTACAATTGAAAAGAATAAACAAATAAATAACCATTCACAGTTTCTCTTAATAAACTTAAATTCTAGCATACATGCATAATTCAATGTTCATTAAGCATTTTATTCAAGTTATGTGTTCCCGCAGGTGTGAATAAAATGATTCCAAGATCCTAAAATCCATTGAAGAATTAAGCACAGTTTGTCGACTCAATCCTAAAATATCTTAGGTAAGCAAAACCTTTTGCTAATAGTCTAGAAACTATTCTTGGTTGATAGGCACGTCTAAGAACTTATTAGGTAAACCTATCGATTTTGCCACGACATAAAAGGACTCCTTACTTATATCGTTGAGTTTCACCAAAACTAACATGTACTCACAATTATTTGTGTACCTTGCCCTTTAGGACCAATAAGTAACACCTCGCTAAGCGAAAACTATTACTAGATTGATGTAAAGGATATCCAAGCAAGTGTATATTTTGGCATGGCACCTTTTAACTCAATTTTTAAGTTTGGAACTTAAGGCTGTTACTATGTTGGTTAGATTTTAAGTCAACTAAAATCCTTAATCATGCAACATAATCAAGCCATAATCTCATGCATAATTAAGACATATTTAAAGCAATAAATAACTTAAAGCATGCATAAGATAAATGTGATCTAGTATGGCCTGACTTCATCTTGAAGCTTCAACTTCAAAGTCCGTCTCGAAAATCTCCGTGGGAGGCACCATTTTCTTCAAATAGGATAAGCTATAATTAAACTAATTACAACTACTTGATAATACGCAGAACATATTTGAATTGAAAAATAATTTTGGTACTTTAGACCAATTACATTCAAATTAATGGTACGCAGACCATATTTTCTATCCTATTTGGGCCATACTAGTCATTTCATAACCTGCAAAACAGTACATATACAATATATACCATTCACCCATTCATTATCATGAATGGCCCATATAGCTGGTTAGTAAAACACGTTATGCATCACATAAATATTTGCAGCAATTAATCAAGGGCACCAATAATCTACAAATTATTCAGTCCTTATTAATTCTAATCAAGTTGTTTTAACCTTAAGGATTTGTAGACCTAATCAAGAGTTTATGACTAAAAGGGCTCCCACTTAAACCAATAAATTCATATGCTTTACTAATTTTAAACATAAAAATGTATTTCTAGTCTAATAGGAAACATACAAATTTAATTAAAATTTAAAGCTCATATAAATTTATAATTGAATCCACATATTTAATTTATTTTCAGTCGTATTTAAATTAATTCATGATTTTAATTTTAGTAAAATAATTAGAATAAATGAAATTTATTATAATTATAATATTCAAAATTAAAATCCAAGAAAATAACATAAATTATTAATATTAAAATTAATTAAAATTACGTAAACTGAAAATTTCAAATTAAAATTTTAAAACGATCTAATCGTAACTTAAGGCACGCACCATCACCACGCAACGCACAACCATAAGCCACACGCACGCAGCCATCGCTGGCCATGTGCGCGCAGCCTATGTGCTGCGTCGCATCTGCTGCTGCTCACCATCGCAAGGCGCGCGCCAGCGCTCGTCGCAACTTCGCTCGCTGCTCACCATCGCTGGGCGTAGCGCTCGTCGCACGCGAGCTTGCGCTCGCTGCGCGCGAGGCTTCGCACGTTGCGCGCGGCAGTTGCGTCGTGGCACAGCTCGCCTGCTGCCCACACGCGACTGTCGCTGCCTTGGTGTCGCCCTTGCCCACTCGCCCATCGCACACAGCACACGACACAAGGCAGGGCTGCTGCCTTGTGCTCGTGCACCATAGCCTTGCTCATTGCATTCGTACCGCATGGGCGACGAGCTCCCTTGCTCGTCGTCACATGGCCGCACTATACAACACCCCTTAAGGGTAACACGTAGCGTCCATTGCTTTGTGCGTGCAAGTTATATGAGCGAATCGCATAAAAATTAAAAATTTTATTTTCAAAATTAATGACAAATTAATAAATCATATTAATTTCATAATTTTAGGGCGAAAAATCGAAAATTTATTAATTAATTGATTTCCGATTAACATGGATTCAAGTCTAGGTCATAAAAATTTAAAATTTAACACAAATTTACAATATTTTTGGTGGTTTTTAATCATAGGTATCTAATTAAATTATTAACTAATTATGAAAATTAAATTAATTTTAAACAATTCCAATTTTCAACAAATTAATCATAATTACAAATTAGATTGCATAATTAACAAGGCTAGGCATTCAAACTTGTTAAACATATACAGTAGGTCAATCAAAAATTCAAGATTTATCAACAAGAATCGCAAATATTTAATTTAACATCTTAAATTTACAAAATTTTGCGTTCGAAAAACTAAAACCTCCGAAAACTCATAGTTAGGCTTCGAATTTGAGAATTCTGGGTTTGGCCGAAAAATAATCTTTTTGTCAAAATTTTAGAATGCCTTTTACATGCGAAATTGACACAAAAATCACTCGATTTGGATGAGTAACGAAGAAACTGCCGAAAAACTGCGTACATATAATTAAATAAACGCAATTTGCAATTAATTAACAATTACGAAAATTAATCACCCCTTTTAATTCTTGCAAATTTGTAATATTTAATCATGTTTATGCAATTTAGATTATGAAAATAATAAGAGGCTCGTGATACCACTGTTTGGTTATGATACATATGATAATACATAAATCATGCGGAAAAACCATAAAGACAGGAAAGCATATTATTTAC